>NC_092209.1:87133605-87186007 GCF_043381705.1 Parasteatoda tepidariorum
CTATTTGAGGGAGAAGCAAAAGCTTAAACTGAGGGAGCTTAAACTGAGGGTACTGAGGGAGATATTTTAAGCTTTTGCTTCTCCCTCAAATAGAAATGGTTTTGTTTTTAATGGCTACCGGCTCCGGTACCCCCTGAAGACGTCGGCTTCGGTGGTCATATTTTTATTTTATTTCATTTGTTTCTTGTATTGTTGCAAAAACAAGTAATAAATCATAATATTTAGGCTGCATTTGCCTTTAAGTCGTAAACAAAAAAGTCCAAAGTCATCCATGTAAGACATATACAGATAGAGTATTTTCACCAAGACAAAACATCCAAAAATAGAATCATCATATGGTTTATTTAGTCATGGAATCCTAAAGATGATAACTTTAGGCTCTCATGAAGAAAGCAATGGATTGTGTGGGAGATACTGAAAGAAGAAAGAGTAAAAAATAATTCTTTATCAATGATTTTCTCACTTTCGGATTTTGAGTGAATTCTGTAATTCTTTTTCTTTCAGTACTTGTAAGGTGTATAAGCCGAAATCCTTTACAGCGAAATATTGGAATACTATAAATATTGATTAATATTTAAAAAAAATATCTGAGTTTTAAAAGCAGCTGCAATATAAACTGTGCGGAAATATGATCCTCTATGACTCAGAGGATAAAGCGTTTGCTTTCCAATGGTTTGAACCGGGTTCGAATCTAAGCGATAACTATTTGATACGAATTCCGCATCCGACTTGCACCGAACACAGTGCAGATGTAAAATATTCTCAATAGTGGACGGTTCATGGGTTAGAGTCCCCCTGACATCATTCTAACTGTGGGATGTTTTCATTGTTTTCTTGCCAATGTAATGCAAATTCGGATTAGTTCAATCAAAAATTCCTCCAAGAAAGCAAATTTATCCAAATACTTAATTCAGGAGTTCCCTTGTCTTCTGGATTGGCACAAAATTAGAAGGCTAAGGGAGTTTAGCATTAATACTCCAGGGGATGGAGCGTTTGCCTTCCAATGAGATTCGGGATTCGAATCCCAGCAATAGTTGGTCAATATAAATTCCACACCCGGCTCGCACAGATCACAAAGCCGACGTCTCATCCTCAGTGGTAGACGGATCATGGATTGGAGTCTCCCTCACATCATACTATCTGTTTGAGGTTTTCGTGATTTTCCTTTCCGAGTAACGCAAATGCGGGTTATTTCCAACAAAAAAGTCGTCCACGAAGGCACGTTTCTGAGACTTCAGGTGTTTCCTTGTCTTCTGGATTGGGTTCAAAATAACAAGGCTTCAGATTCGAAGATTAGAGATCGTAAACTCAAGAATTTGGCTCGGTTGTTCAACGACGGTTATAAAATAAAACAAAATAAACTATGGAAATGTAAAGACAAAATGCCGGATTATCACAACATTATCTGTAACTAAATTTTTAAATACTAATAGCGAGAAATAAAAATGGCTTTCTAACTAGGTTATTTGTTATCTTTCATAAATATGAATATTTTAAGTTTTCTTATTTGTGAAAGACATATATATCATTTGCTTATTTGGTGCCAACATATTTTAGGCTTAAACACGTAGTCGGCAATACTTCTAAATTATTATTAATTATCATTTCAACTTATTTTTTTAAAAAAAATATTCAGTTACTGAATTTTTGCGAGGCATTTTGTTTACTCATCAAGTATTATGAAAGATTATAAAAAGTACATATCAAAAAAATGCATAAGATGCAGAAACCTGAAATTACAATAAAATTCGATAGGAAGGTTTATTTAAATAATAATCTAAAAACTTCTTTTTTGAAGAATTAAATGGAAATCATAGAATTTCTTTACACATAATATACACCTATAGTCGAACTTTTTCTATTTTTTCTTCATATTTTGATTCTTAACTTATAAAAACCAAACAATCTTGTGAAACTTAAAAATAAATTATTACATTTTAATAAAATTCTAAATCATACTCACACAGCTTTCTTAATCCACTTAAACATGATTGAATTCTTTCAAATTGAAGATTAAAATTCTTCTCAAAATGAAAATTTTTTAAGAGAATTCACAGTTTCAATATCAAAGAAATTTATGGAACACAGAGTTTAGTTGTTTATTGCTTCTTTAACATGACGTCATTAAATAAAAAATAGCATCAAGCTGACATAAAATGATGATGTGCACCCATTAAAAATATTTAATTATTTTTTTGAACATTACTTCAATATTGAATTGAGTACTTTTCCCGATTCTTCGTTTTCAACTTTGCGAAGATTTTGTGCATATAGGATGTAAACAAAACACTTCAAAAAAATTTAATAATAAAAAAAAACATTATAATTTTTTAACGTTATAATTTTTTTATTAAAATTTCGGTCACAGATACAATTTCTGGAAAACGCTAAATTGAAAACTAAAATGATACAGTTACGACAAAAAAGGAATTGACTGGGTACCTAACAACAAGTGTAAAGATTTTTTTTTCTTTCACTCTTTCTGCCAAATTGAACTTTATCCCTCAAGGCACTATGTGTGAAATAGAGGTAGTTTCAGGACTAAGTGCTGATTTAAACTTCTGATATTTTTGAAGAATAGAAAAACTAGACAACAGAATAGAAGGATAGACCCACTGGAGCAAGAAAGCGGGGAAGGCTGCGGTTGAGCTGGGCTGACTCAGTGGAGTCTGATTTTCTCACAATTAATGAAAAGAATTGGAGATCAAAGGTGAATCAGGAGTCGTCATGGAGAAATCTTCAGAGGAAGGCATTGGCTCACATTGGGCAGTCTGGCCAACTATGAATACCGCTCTGTATTATGAGAAATAAGGTGTACTATAATATCTCTGGTAATAGCAAATTTTAAAGTATCGATGAATTTTTCACGTATTTTTCTTCCACTATTTGCTGGATATTTCACTTTTTTAGAGATTTTTGGTTATTTTGATATAATTTAAAAATACTGAAATAAATGAGAAGCTAGTAACGACAGTCATTGGCTTAATAGAGAAAATAAGATTGCATTAAGACAGTAAGATTTGCTAAAGCATACAAAAACGAAAGACTGGATTCGGTGATCTGATCTATAACATCGGGTGACGAAAATGTTCTCGTGAAATATTTACTTAAAAACTGATAAAAAAATTTTATTAACTTAAACAGGTTGATACAATAAGAGTAGATTTGAGTTGTGACTTGATATGTTTCTTGTTTACTATTATACTAATTACTAATGCGAATAGACTATTCAAGCTCCCCATGAGATATGATTCAATAGAGAATACGACACCAACCTACTATTGCGAATTTCGTAAAGAAAGTGGTAAATGCCATATAAAACAAAATTGACAATCTTTGCTTTAAAACCTATTGATATAGTTAATGCGGAACTATTTCTGTGTAATAGATATATTACAGTTTCACACAGATGATACATCCTTTGGAAGAACTTTTACGGAGCATCATGAAATTTGTCACAAAGTAACCGCTGTTTTTAATAATTTTTGTCTTTATTCATAACTTTCACCGTAGAAAATATTATTATAGCTATATTAGTATAGTAATTTAAAGTTTGCCTACAAGCTTAAGGAAAATATTACTTTTGTTCTAAAGATAGTTTAAAATCAACCCTTCATGACTGCTAATATATATCTAATTCAAAATTGTAAAAAAAATGAAACTGTACAAAGTTCATTTATACTTTAGTATTTGCAAATTAACTTCAAAATAAATTTTACAGTAAGGAAATATATCTTATTCATTAATATAACCTGAGTCATTAAATAATTAGTATAAAATTATATATATATATATAAACTTACAGCTTCTTTAGAAAGTTCATCATCTTGATTTTTTTTTTAAAGATCGAAATTATTAAAAGTGCTAATAACAAGAGCAATTGACTTGATTAATATTTTTAGAACACGGTGACGTCATAGCTCTATCAGTAATAGCGTAAAGCATCGGGAACAAAACTTAGCTTATTGCTCAGATAGAATCAAAATTTACCTATGAGCTCAAAGTACATTTTAATTCTTTAAAATTCCTTTTCTCATCAGAAAAATGTATAAAATCGAAAAATATATATGAAATATCAATTTAAATCGAGCTGAAATAAGTATTGAAGGCAACAAATTTATTTTTCTCATTAAATCTTAGTTGCTAAATTTATAAATCATACAAAAGGCACCTTAAATGTGCGATTAATTTAATTTAAATTTTTAGAAATAGATTTTTGCGTAAAACAGTTTATTTAGATTAGACTAGGCAAAAAGTATTTTATAATCCAATATGTTGTTTTAAAACACATGGAAATGAAAGACATAGAAAAATCTTTTTTCCTGCAAGGTTAACTAATAAAACCACTTATAAACTTCAATTCTAATGTATTATTATATAATAACACACAATGTATCATAATATACCAAATTCCAGTAATAACTGCGAGATAAAATTTGAAAGCATATGACAAAATACATTTCAGAAACAAAAATGCTTGTTTTGTTGCGAAAATCTTAAGTTTAGTGTATAAACTACATGCATATGCGGGATACTTTACGCGCAATGAAGCAAAAAATAACACTTCTCCTTTGTATATCTTTTGCCATTATGTTTTAATTTTCACGAAACAATTTTATCGGTTCAAAGAGTTAAATTCAAATATGCTTATTAATTAGTGATAACTATATTATTATTTCCAGAATTGAACTCAAAAATTTGCATTCACTTTACTGTAAATTTCACTTTTTGAATTTAATAATTTCTCAGGAACTTTTTTTATTGAAAATCGAAAAGCGTTTGGACCAAATTATAAAACTTATTTATGCAAAGATAATGCTATGTAAATGATAATTTTTATCGATTATTTTTATTATTAATTTATAAATTATTTGTTTAAAATTATTTTTATTTATTATTTTAGTTAATAATTTTTAAAAAAAACTGAGTGTAATGCGCTCAATTATTGCAGCACTTTTAAAAATAAATTTTCCGATGAAAAAAATCAAAAATTTTTAAGAAATCAGAATTATAGTTTTGGTACAATTTTTCAAAAGTTATTTTGGATAATTTATGAGTTACAGCTGTTTCTCTTCTTAAACAAATGTAATAAACTACATAAATAAAGTAATTAAATTTTTCTCTTGCAGTTTAATTGAAATAGTAAATTTATTTTCACACTGAGTTTTTGTGTAAACGGATTTTTAAATTTCAAAAATAAAAACGAACGGATTTCAAGCAAAAGGGAAGTTCCCAAGACGTAACAAAATGCGAAAAAAATGACATTAACTATAAGATACTGAAACTTTCGACGGTGTCTTCGCTTAATTATTGATATCAATTTACTACTACCGTTCATTTATTAATTATCGGAAAATTGTATCAGTTGTAATGCATTCTGAAAAAGTAACTTTCTTGTTCTAATTTCATATAGTTAGTACTAATTCAATAGCATATATGAAATCAGTCCTTTGAAATATTCAATTTGTCACTAAGTAGATGGAAATCCTATAATTACCAAAAATTTTATGCAGAGTAATATTTTGTTTTCTGAGCAAATATTCTTAAAAAAAATTAAAAGTTGGCACTATTCCGTTTTGAAGAAGAATCAAAAATATTTTACGGATGCCCTTTTTTAAGGTATTAATAGGTACCTAAAACCACAACACCAGTTAAAAAATTTCCTGTTGTACTTAGTACCACAATAAATCGAACATCATTGGTGTCGTGAAAAATTTGACTGTAAATAATGTTTTTTTCTTGAATAAAATGAAAATTAATTGACATGTTTATGTAAACAAGTTTTATTTTCCTTCCTATAAATTATTTTTAATTTTCTAAAAATATCGACTCTATTTTTTCGCTTATTCAGAAATTTATTTCACAAGAAATTTGTTATTCGAAGGAAATTAAGAAATAAATTAGATATAAGGTATTAATGGAAACAATACTTTTAAGAACGTATTTGAAATTTAAGATTTAGTAATTATAATTAGTTAAATACATCATACTTACCATGAAAACTTTTTACTGGTTGATATGATAATATTTTGACTGTTGATATCATTTTATTTAACATTTTATAATTTTGTTTGTAAAAAAAACTACGGCTACTTTCATTGTTGTTCTTTGCTAAGAAAGTTAGTTATCTATATTAGCGTAAAATTATTCTATATCCATATTATGCAAGTTTAAAGATTGAAAAATATTTATTTCTTAATTATTCTTAAAAAAAAGAAATTTACAGTGCATTAATGGCCTCCATTTTCTACACTTTCTGAAATAAAAAAAGTTGCAAAATGAATTAATAAAACATATTTAGATTGCATTTGCCATCAAGTCATAAAAAAAAGTCCAAAACAATTAATGTAAGACATATACTTTAATAAGCTTCCTGTAGGAAATGCGCAGATGGAACATTGCAGATAACATCCAAAAATAGTCATTATATGGTTTAGTTAGTCATGGAATCCTAAAGATGATAAGTTTAGGCTCTCATGAAGAAAACAATGGATTGTGTGGGACACTGAAAGAAGAAGGATTAAAAAATAACTATCACTCGTCACTTCGGATTTTGAGTGAATTCTGTAATTCTCTTTCTTTCAGTACTTGTAAGGTATTTAAGCCAAAGTTCTTTTCCGCAATACATTGGAACAATATAAGCATGATAAATTTTATGCACTCTTTAAACAAATATCAGGATATGGAAATGTTGATCCGTGATGGCTCAGGGGATAGAGCGTGTGCCTTTCCAATGAGGTGATCCAGGTTCGAATCCCAGCGATGACTGATCGATATGGATTCCGCATCCGGCTTTCACCGTTCACAGTTTGTTACAGTCTAATTGCAGTCAGGCTAATCGTTGGAGGTTTTCGTGGTTTTCCTCTCCGTGTAAGGCAAATGCGGGTTTGTTCCATCAAAAAGTCCTCCGGTAAGGAAAATTTCTCAAAGGATCCTGAAATTCCTTTGTTTTCTGGACTGGATTTAAAATTACAAATTAAACATTTGTGTTGATAGAGTTGAAAATGGGTGGAAGAACTACGGAGCTGAACATTGGTTGTCGTAAACCCCCAAAAATTGGGCCAGCTGATTAACGTCAGTTATAAAATAAAATAAAATATGGAAATGCAAAGACAAAATGGCAGAAGATCAGAAAATTGTGATTTACGGAATTTTTAAATACTATAAGCAAGGAAATAAAAGTTGCTTTTACACCAGGTTCGTTGACGTCTTTAATAAATATGAACATTTTACATTTTCTTATTTGGTACTAACATATTTTAAACATAGAGACGTAGTTGGCAATACTTCCAAAGCGTAAGTTCATTAGTATTTAAACTTATTTTTCTCAAAAAACGAATTATTAAGTTAAATATTATTAAGTTATTGCGTTTATGCATAAAAATTTTCTCTACTCATCGAGTATTATAAAAGAACGTAAAAATTAAATAACAAAAAAAAAATGAGTAAGATGCATAAATCTTAAATTACAGTAAAATCCGATAGGAAGTTATGTTCAAATAAAAACCTAAAATATTTTTTGTGAATAATTAAATAGAAATCATAGAATTTCTTTGCACTTAATATACTCATATTGTCCGTTTTTTTTTTCTATTTTCCTTCATTTTCCGATTCGCAACTTCCACGTCAGATTAACCGTGTTTTTTGCAATGACGGATTTTATATGTTAAAAAAATCAAAAAAATTCAATACAATAAGCAACTTATAAACTAAATAAAGCAAAATTTCTAAGTGCATCACAGCGGATAAATTATCATTTTGATTTAACGTAACAGAACAGATTTTTCTATTTAATATTTAACGTAATTTTTAATAACCTTTTAATACACCTTTTCACTAAGCTTAAGATTCCTTAGAATCTTTGTTATTATCTAATACGGAATAGAATAAAATCTTTACTTTTCCGTTAGCCGGGAGCAGGGAAATTCAACTACATAGTTTTTTTTATTTTATTTTATTTTAATGCATTTCATTTTTAGACGTTAAAAATAAATGAAATAAAATAAATTATGTTGTGAAAGTCTACATTTTTTGACGGCTTCTGCTTGCGCCCTTATTAATCAATAAATATCAATTATCTTCTAAAACTTTTAAAATGAAATTTATATATATTTTAATAAAATTTTTATATGTACTCACACAGCTTTCTTAATCCACTTAAACATGTCTGATTTCTCTCAAATTGAGGATTAAAATTCTTCTCAATATGAAAATCTTTTGAGATTATTCGAATTTTTAATAATAAATTTATCGAACACCGAGTTTAGTTGTTTATTGCTTCTTTAATATGACGTCATTATATAGAAATTAGCAGCACGCTGCTAAAAAATACTGATGTCTACCCGTTGAAAATATTATTTTGAACATTATTTTAATATTGAATTGGGTATACTATAGCCTCCGCACAGATCGCGCTATTCCTACTAAATTTAACTAGTAAACAGCATTTTCTGCGAACTTGATTTCTAGTAACAAGTAAAAGCATCAAACGAAGTGTCTTGTTATAAGTCGCTACTCGCCAGGTTGGAATTGTATTAGTCTAGTTCCTTTGGAAATAATTTATATTGTTGTTTTACCGAAGTTTATGAATTTAGTAAGAATATTTAAAACTCAGTTTATTAATTAAACTAAAAGGTAAATGTTATTCCTCGTAAGTGGAAGTAGTTGTGCTTTTTTCATACTATACCCAATTGAGTACCTTTATGTTTCTTCGTTTTCAAATATGTGAAAAATGTGTGGAAGCGAAAACATTATGGTTGTCTAATGACCATTGTCACATATCCATAAGAAATTGGATATGTTTTCTCTATTTCAAAATTATAAATTATATTTATTTTAACTATACAATTTAGTCAATAGAAGTTAAATGATATTTTTAAATAGTGAGAGGTACGTAGAGCAAAGACTCTTGAATCGTATGCCACAGCTTTAAAGAAATTATGCATATCCATTGTAAATAAATGTTTTGATTTCAAAGTTTTTAACTTTTTAATGATTTTTGAAAAATCTTTTATTTTCACTTACGTAAATTTGATATTTTTTTCACGGGAGCATGCGCAAATACTTGAACTATTCCTTGCGGGAACGTACGTACGATAACGTAGATTTGAGAAATTCAGTAAAAAACTCCATTTTTTAATGTCTTATTTAAGAAACATTCTAATTTACACTATTTTTTTTTAACAAAAAAGTGTACTTTTCTTTTAATAATTATAGATGTTATTGTGAAAGACAGAAATTGGTGGTTGTTGACTTCCATCGATGAATGTTGGTAAAAGTCCGAAATCTATACTAGGTCTATTCAACGACACTCCCCTGTATACCCTACATCTACACTTTTTAAGGTCAAATGCTACTACTGCCCGGTATACATTTATCCTGTACACCGAACACTGATTTTTCTCCTAATCTAATAAAATATCGAATAAATATAATAATATCAAAGAATAAATTAATATAAAATTGGATATAACAAATATTTCGGACATTCACCAAAATGACTATNAGGCAACTAAAATGTGCTATTTATTTCATTTAAATTTTCAGAGATAGATTTTTGGCGTAAAAAAGTCTCTTTAGATTAGATAAGGTGAAAAGTATTTTATAATCCAATATGTTGTTTTAAAACACATGGAAATGAAAAGTTGCAGTTGAATTGAAATAGTACCTTAATAATTATTAAAATTTTCTTTCACACTGAGTTTTTGAGTAAAAGGACTTTTAATTTTCAAAAATGAAAAAGAGTGGATTTCAAACAAAAAAAAGGAAGTTCCCAAGACGTGACGAAATGCGAAAAAAAGTTAACTATAAGAATCTCAGACTTTCGACTTTGTCTTCGCTTGATTATTGATATAATATTTTTCAATTTACTGTTACTGTTCATCTATTAATTATCAGAAAATTGTATCAGCTGTAATGCATTCTGAGAGAGTAACTTTCTTGTCCACATAGTTAGCGCAAATTAAATAGCATATATGAAATCAATTCATTGAAATATTAAGTTTGTCACTAAGTAGAAATTATACAGATTATACATTATAAAAAATTATACAGAGTAATATTTTTTTTTCTTCACTAAACTTCTTTTTAAAAAAAATAAAAGTTGGTACTAATCCATTTAGAAAAAGATGCAGAAACTTTTTACGGAAGCCCTTTTATAAGGTATTAATAGGTACCTGAAACCACAACACCAGTTAAGAAATTTCCAGTTGTACTTAGTACCACAATAAATCGAACATCACTGGTGTCAAGAAAAGTTTGACAATAAAAATAATACATGTATATGCTTTGATGCATGAAAATTAATAACGCTCTATATTAGGCGAGATAAGGTGCACTATAAAATGTTTTTCCGGCAATAGCAAGTTTTAAAGCATCGGTAAATTTTTCACGTATTTTTCTTGCACTATTTGTAGGATATTTTCACTGTCTTAGAGAGTTTTGGCTATTTTGATATAATTAAAAAATACTAAAATAAATGAGAAGCTAGTAACGAGATCAAATTATGAGATTTTTAGTTGTTGACTTAATAGAGAAAATAAGGTTTCATTAAGACTGTGAGATTTGCTAACGCATGCAAAGACTGGATTCAGTGATTTGATCTATTACATCGGATGACAAAAATGTTCACTTGAAATACTTACTTAAAAGATGATAAATTTTTTTTCTTCTAATAACCTAATCAGGTTGATACAATAAGAGTAGATTTGAGTTGATATTTGATATGTTTCTTGTTTACTATTATACTAATTACTATTGCGAAACTTGTAACAAAAGTGGTAACTGCCATATAAATCAATATTAACAATCTTTGCTTTAAAACCTATTGATATAGTTAACAAGGAACTATATCTGTGTCATAGATATATTACAGTTTCACACAGATAATATATTTTTTTGGAGAAGCGTTTATAAAGCATCGTGCAATTTGTCACAAAGTAACCGCAGTTTATATTTACTTTTATCTATATTCATAACCTTCACCGTAGAAAATATTATTATAGCTATATTAGTACAAGAATTTAAAGTTTGCCTACAAGCTTAAGGAAAATATCACTTTTGTTCCAAGCATAGTTTAATAACCAACACTTCAAGACTGCTAATATATATCTAATTCAAAATTGTATAAAAAATGAAACTATACAAAGTTCATTTATACGTTAGTATTTAGCACTTTGCAAATTAACTTCAAAATAAATTTTACAGTATGGAAATATTTCTTATTCATTAATATAGCATGAATCATCAATAATTAGCATAAAATTAAATATAAAAAAAACTTACAGCTTCTTTAGTAAGTTCATCATCTTGATTTGTTTTTAAAAGTTCGAAATTATTAAAAGTGCTTATAACAAGAACAATTGACTTGATTAATATTTTTAGAACACGGTGACGTCATAGCTCTATCAGTAAGAACGTAAAGCTTCAGGAACAAAACTTAGCTGATAGCTCAAATAGAATCACAATTTACCTACGAGCTCAAAGTACATTTTAATTCATTAAAATTCTTTTTCCTTTTCTCACCAGAAAATATATATAAAATCAATTTAAATCGAGCTGAAATTAATATTGAAGGCAACAAATTTATCTTTCTCATTAAATCTTAGTTGTTAAATCTATAAATCATACAAAAAGCAACTAAAATGTGCTATTTATTTTATTTAAATTTTCAGAGATAGATTTTTGGCGTAAAAAAGTCTCTTTAGATTAGATAAGGTGAAAAGTATTTTATAATCCAATATTTTGTTTCAAAACACTTGGAAATTAAAAGTTGCAGTTGAATTGAAATAGTACCTTAATAATTATTAAAATTTTCTTTCACACTGAGTTTTTGAGTAAAAGGATTTTTAATTTTCAAAAATGAAAAAGAGTGGATTTCAAACAAAAAAGGAAGTTCCCAAAACGTGACGAAATGCGAAAAAAAGTGAAGTTAACTATAAGAATCTCAGACTTTCGACGGTGTCTTCGCTTGATTATTGATATCATATTGTTCAATTTACTGCTACTGTTCATCTATTAATTATCTTAAAATTGTATCAGCTGTAATGCATTCTGAGAGAGTAACTTTCTTGTCCTAATTCCACATAGTTAGCGCAAATTAAATAGCATATATGAAATCAATCCGTTGAAATAAAGTTTGTCACTAAGTAGACGGAAATCCTATCATTACAAAAAAAATTATACAGAGTAATATTTTGTTTTCTTCACTAAACTTCTTTTTTAAAAAAAATAAAAGTTGGTACTAATCCATTTTGAAAATGATGCAGAAACTTTTTACGGAAGCCCTTTAAGGCATTAATAGGTACCTAAAACCACAACACCAGTTAGGAAATTTCTAGTTGTACTTAGTACCACAATAAATCGAACATTACTGGTGTCAGGAAAAGTTTGACAATAAAGTTTTTTCTTGAACGAAACTAGTTTTGAACGAAAAGTTTTTTCTTGAAATCGACTCTATTATACTATATTCGCTAATACTATATTAGAAATTTAGTTTACAAGAAATATGTTATTCGAAAGAAGTTAAAAATAACTTTGATGTAGGGTATTATTGGAAATGATACTTTTAAGAATGTATTACAATACATGAAACAGTTAAATACATGATACATACCATGAAAACTTTTTCACTGCTTGATATTATAATATTTTGATCCTTGATATCATTATATTTAACATTTTATAATTTTGTTTAAAATAAAAACTACGGCTACTTTCATTTTTGTTCTGTGCCAAGAAAGTTAGCAAGCTAAATCAGTGTAAAATTATTCCATACCCATATTATGCAAATTTAAAGATTGAAAAATATTTATTTATTAGTTATTCTTAAAAAAGAAATTTGCAGTGTATCAATGGTCTCCATTTCCTACACTTTCTAAAATAAATAAAGTTGCAAAATGAATTTATAAAACATATTTAGGCTGCATTTGCCATCAAGTCATAAAAAGAAGTCCAAAACAATCAATGTAAGACATATGCATTGATAAGCTTCCTGTAGGATATGCGCAGATGGAACATTGCAGAAAACATGAAAAAATAGTCATCATGTGGTTTATTTAGTCATGGAATTCTAAAGAAGATAACTTTCGGCTCTCATGAAGAAAACAATAGGTTGTGTGGGATACTGAAAGAAGAAATATTAAAAAATAATGCGTTCTCCTTCCAATGAGGTGATCCGAGTTCGAATCCCTGCGCTGACTGATCGATATGGATTCCGCATCCGGCTTTCACCATTCACAGTGTGTTAGAGTCCAATTGCAGTCAGGCTACTCGTTGGAGGTTTTCGTGGTTTTCCTCTTCATGTAAAGCAAATGCGGTTTAGTCCCACCAAAAAGTCCTCCACGAAGGTAAATTTCTCAATATCCTGAAGTTCCTTTGTTTTCTTAACTGGATTTAAAATTACAAGTTAAACTTTGGTGTTGATGGAGTTGAAAATGGGTGAAAGAATTACGGAGTTGAACTTTGGTTGTCGTAAACCCAAAAATTTGGGCCAGCTGTTCAACGTCGATTATAAAATAAAATGGAATATGGAAATGCAAAGACAAAATGGCGGATGATCAGAACGTTGTCATTTACGGAATTTTTAAATACTATAAGAAAAAAAATAATAATGGCTTTTACACCAGGTTCGCAGTCGTCTTTCATAGATATGAACATTTTACTTTTTCTTATTTGGTACTAACATATTTGAAGCATAGACACGTCGTTGGCAATACTTCCAAAGCGTAAGTTAATTATTATTTCAACTTTTTTTTTTTTTAAAAACGAATTATTAAGTTAAATATTATTAAGTTGCTACGTTTCTGCACAAAAATTTTCTCTACTCATCAAGTATTATAAAAGAACATAAAAATTAAATAACAAAAAAATGCGTAAGATGCATAAACCTTTAATTACAGTAAAATCCGATAGAAAGATCCGATATGTTCAAATAAAAACCTAAAAACTTTTTTTGAATAATTAAAGGGAAATCATAGGATTTCTTTGCACTTAATATACGCATATTGACGGACTTGTTCAATTTTTCTTCATTTTTTGATTCTTAACTTCCATGTCAGATTAAACATGTCTTTTACAATGACAGATTTTATGTGTTAAAAGAATCTAAACAAATACAATACAATAAACAACTTATAAACTAAATAAAACATAATTTCTATGCGTATCACATCGAATTAATTTTCATTTTGATTCAACGTAACAGAACAGATTTTTTTATTCCATATTTAATATAATTTTTAATTAGCTTTTCATATAACTTGTCATTAAGCTAAGATTCCTTAGAATCATTTTAATATCTAATACGGAAAAGAAACAAAATGTTTACTTTTCAGTTAGCCGGGAGCAAGGAAATTCAACCGGTTTTTTATTTTATTTTATTGTATTTCATTTTTAGACGTTAAAAATAAATATACGAGTAATAAAATAAATTATGTTGTGAAGGTCTACATTTTTGACGAAAATTTTTCTTTACACCCTTATTAATCAAAAAATCTTCTGAAACTTTTAAACTAAAATTTTTAAATTTTAATATGTACTCACGCAGCTTTTTTTAATCCACTTAAACATGACTGATTCAAATTAAGGATTTTATTTCTTCGCAATACGAAAAATCTTTTGAGATTATTCAAATTTTCAATGTCAAAGAAATTTATCGAACACAGAGTTTAGTTGTTTATTGCTTCTTTAACATGACGTCATTACATAGAAATTAGCAGCAAGGTGCTAAAAAATACTGATGCCTACCCGTTAAAAATATTCAACTACAATTTTGAGCATTATTTTAATATTGAATTGAGTACCTTCATGATTCTTCGTTTTCAAATATGTGAAAAATGTGTGGACGCGAAAACATTATAGTTGTAAAATTGCCATGGTTTAGTTCCATAATTAAGTTCCTTAAGAAATTAGATATATTTTCTTTATTTCAAAATTATAATTTATATTTATTTAAACTATACAGTTTAATCAATAGAAGTTCAAAATTATTTTTAAAATAATAATAAGCTGCATTTTTTATCTCTGAAACCATCAAAATCTGTAATCTTCCAAAATTCGCAGTTTTTCGTAGAGCAAAGACTCTTGAATCGTTTAATGTTTTGATTTCGTAGTTCAAATTTTGAACTTACGGATTTTTGGAAAATCTTTTATTTTCACTTACGTAAGTTTGATATTTATACCAGTTACACCAACCTTAAATTGTCTGGTTCCATGAAAAGTTTCACAAATTGATATTTTTGTACTCATTTTTATGATTTGGTACTTTCAACTCCAAAGGAAGTAATGCGATTATGCCTAACCACGTGATTTAAATCAGATTTTATTGGGTATACTATAGCCTACGTCACAGGTTGTGTTATTCCTACTAAATTTAACCCATGAACGGCATTTTCTGCGAGCCTAACTTCAAGCCACAAATAAACAAACGAAGTGTTTGATCGTTTAAATAGCTGCTCGCCAGATTTTATTGCATTATAAAGAAAAGTAATTGATATTCGATTTTTGATTAATAATTGATTTATGTGGAGTGGCATAGAATTTAGCATTGCGTCATGGTAAATGTTATTCCTACTAAGTGGAAGTAGTTGTGTTTTTTTATATTATACCCAATTGCATACCAGTAAAGGTCTGGTTTCTTAGGACAAGCAACTTAATTGAGCGTCAGCGGGACGTCAACGTCCCGCTGACGCCAACAAAATACTGGTTTGTTAGCCCAAGGCCTGGTTTCTTAGAATTAGCGCCTTATCTGGGCGTCAGCGGAAAGTTGACGTAGAGCTGACGCCAAAAAAATACTTTTTTGTTAGCTCAGCGTGAGCAGTCGGTCCAACGCAGACATTATCTCTCATTGCGCATGCGTTAATAACGTAAACGAACATTTATTTTGAATTTGTATTGATTTTGTTATTGTCGACCAGTGTTTTAGAGAACAAATAATGACTTTGTCCAAGAAAAAACACATTATAGCTGAGTTAAATGAAGAGTGCTATGTTTAATGAAGAAGCTATGTTTAATGTCAAAATCAAAATCTTGGCTGATTTCAATGTGCTGTTGGATGTTGTCCGCCATTGCTTCTGTGGTTAACGTCACGTTGTAATCCAACTGCAGTTGAGTTGGACGGCAATTGTAGTTCAAGATGAGCGCTCGATGACGTATACTATCAAACGCACAAATGGACCAATCAGAGGTTAGCGCTGATTTCCAGCTGACGGCGTCCTGTCCTAAGAAACCAGGACTTTTAAGCGACTTCATGTGCCGAGCCTGCGTTTTTTCTGATTCGACGAATGTCACGATTTTCCCAATGACGTTACTTTTTATTTAAATGTAAAAATCTCTCCAAATTGGCTTCGAAAGTCTTTAAATTATTTGTACAGTCAAAATTCCAAACAAATCTGTACCGTAAAATGGCATGCTTAATTTAAAACTATAGCTTTGATTCAAGCGTTTGTCGCTTAAGCTACGGCGTTTTTATTTTTACCGGTAAAAGAATATTCTTCTTTTCTTCTTTTTTTTTAATTGATAGATCATTTTAATCTATCATTTTAATTCAGAAAACAAAGCATGGATTTACGTTTCATATAGAAAAGAATTTGGATAATATATTTTTTCGCAGAAAATTTTTATTTACCAAGTAATTTTAAAAGATCTTGTGAAACAAGTGCACTAAGCCTAAAAATGGACTGTTACGTTGCAACATTTTTCTTCATTAACTTGTAATGAGTGTCAAAAAAGGAAAGATTTTTGATAGATCCTTCGCTTTTAAGATTTTTAAAAAATACCAAAGAATAAAAATGTCTGTATACTATAAAGATACGGCTACTATTCAATATTTGGTGCCTGTTGATTTCAGATTTAAAAAAAAATATTGGATAAACATATTAGAATAATGATGTTTCTATTGCATATAAATCTAAAGAAACCTTAACCGATTCTATGCTTTTATTCGATGCTGAGACTCCAGAACTGGAAATCACCAGTTTTGGAGTCTGGTAGAAGATTGATAAGATATTGAAGATTGATAAGCTTCAAGTAATGTAGAAAAAAGAATATCTGAGATAAATAAACTCCAACAAACATTAAGATGCGGAAAAGAGGTCGCAGTTAAAATTGAACTTGGATCGACTCTTTTATAGTTACTAAAATCTTTTACTGTTAAGCTATTACCTGAAAATTATAAATATTCAAAAACTCAGTGCAAAAATTTACGATAGGGCACCCCTCTCAATTTGGTGATTTATTTTTTCTTAAATTTTTTTTTATAGAGAAAATAGGGGAAATGACTTGAAGTGAAAAAGTGAGATTTTAAAAGAACAAGAAATCGCGATATAAATAGTAGAAAAATAGAAGATACAGTAAAAATTCCATTTTTATGTACCTTATTCACGAAACATTCTTGTCTATACTCTCTTTTTTTTCTCAACAAAAAATGCAGTTCTTTTTAGTAATAATAGATGTTATTGAAAATGACAGAAATGGGCGGTTGTTGACTTGCACCGGTGAAAGCTGACAATCACATAGACGCTTTGGTAAATGTCCGAATTAGGTCCAGTTAAGTGCCACTGCCCGGTATACATTACACCGAACACTGATTTTTCTCCTAATCTATCCTTAGGAGGTAATAAAATATCGAATAAATATAATGATATCAAGAAATAAATTTATATCAAATCGTATATAACAAATATTTCGGACATTCACCAAAGCGACTATGTGATTATTGACATTCACCGGTGAAAGTCGACATTCATTTGATTTCGGTCAGTCATGGTAACATAGATACAAAGTTCTTTTGAGGTTTTACTATTATGTGACATTTCCAATCGCAACATATTTTTTTTCTACCTAAAATCTAACAATAACTTCAAATAATAATTTTTATTTATATACTTAAAGAAAATGAATTTTATGAAGACATCAAGATTCACCAATGCATGCAAAAAAAAGTACTATGTTAGGTGAAGCGATGTATTTTATTTATGTGAAGAAAGAAAATTCATTCGAAATATAGACTGAAATATTCGCAAGAACTCTTTAAAACTAAAAATAACTTAAGTTTGTTGTTACTAATAAATTTTTTCTTGCTTCCTATTAATTGTAAACATGAAAAATTTTATATTTGATATTCTTACACGGAACTATAAAGTAAGTTAGGCTTAACAAAAGCGATTTGATTTATTGTGATTAAAATTACAAAAGTATTCGGAAAAGGAAAGGAAATGTATGCATAGGAAATGTATTGCTTTTTTTCTATACAATTTAATTTTCCGATATTAACAAATCTTTCATATGGAGTAATTCATGTCATTTGCCATAGTGATACAATGAATTTCTTTACAAACTTTTATCTATATTCCAAGTTTTTGTGCTAGAAATTATTAATACAGCTACATTAGTACCAGAATGGGTACTTGCATACATTACTTGCATACATTATGCTTGCAATTACTTGCATGCATTATATTTTGCGTTGCAAATTGCATTATTTATATGAAATAGATTCGTTTCATATTACGTTTTCATAAGAATATTATTTATAGGAAGTAAGCAATTTTGGTCCACGGGTTGTTTAAAATCTACTCATAATATATGATTAATTTGTTCCTAACGAGAATTGTTTAAGAAATAGGACTGCATTTTGCTTTAGAATTTAATACGATGCATATTAACTTCAAAAACCAACTTAAAAGTAAAGTAATATATTATTATCGTTATTACCTTAATTATCAATGATAAATCTAAATAAATATTATAAAACTCACAGTTTTTTCAGAAATTTCATCATCTTGCTTTGTTTTTTCAAGAATCAGTATTATTATACCAACATTTACAAGATCAAATTATTAATTCAACAATTTTAGAACAATATGACGTCATTGTACTAACATTATTACAGAATGGCATTGAAAATAAAAATGAACTTATAGCTCAGATAGACTCGAAAATATTTTATTAATATTTTTAAACAAGTTTTTTTCTTTTATAACTTTTATCATATCTATCGAAAAAAATAATTGAAACCATCTGAAATTTAGCAAGGAAAAATATTTAAGATTCTTAATTTTTCCTCAATATATCTTAGTTGATACTTATTTTTTATTAATACAGAGAGTAGATATATCTGAAATGTGTAATTAGGGTATTTTAAAATGTACAAACATGTTTTTTTATATTCATTAGATTAGATAAGAATTTTTGTGTATATCCATGTCATTATATCTATCAATGTAAAATTTTATAATGCACGCAAGGTCACTATTTTACATGAAAAAGTTCAGAGCTATTTTGTAAATCATACATTCATCGAAAAAGTGATGAACTCAATTATGTTTACTATTATATCATAAGTTTAGTCGACCTGGTGGCCGAGTGGTTAGCGTGCCTGACTGCGAAGCAGCTGGTCGCGGGTTCGAATCCTGCTCGGGGCATGAATGTTTCTTTCTCTCTGTGTTCTATGTTCTTTCTCCTTTGTGTGTGATTGTATGAATGTGACCCGCCCTATAAACGGGTTTGTGGTTGTGTGACGTGGGCGACGCTGCTCCACCGCCGTGGCTTCGCCACAGGTGCCGAGAAGAGAGTAGCAGTTCTGGCATTTCCGTGGCCAATGGGACAACCGCCAATTGCCCGTCATTAAAAAAAATATCATAAGTTTATTATTATCCAAGTAGTAAAGCTGAATTATAGAAACACTAGAAATGCAAAGTCAACGAAAAAATCGATACAACTGCAAGTAGAAATAATTTTTAATGCTCCATAGAACTTGTTAAAGTTCAGTACAGACATATTAAAAAAAATTTCCGACGCCTCAATTTTTTTTTAAAAATCATTTTTCCGAAAAAGGCCAAAATATCGTCTATACTGATTAATTTATATATTTGAGGTCCCCGTTTCAAACTTTAAAGATTGAGTCCTAGAACGGGAAGATCCGATCATTAGATCAAAAATTATTCAAGAAGGCAGCCTGCTACTTTTTTTTTTTACTTTTCGTGTATGCGTATTATACCTTTCAGGAACGGTGGGGAAAAAACTATCCATCTTATTTTTGACAATAATATGATTCACTAGAGCCGCGATGGCTCAGGGGATAGAGCGTTCGCCTTCCAATGAGGTGAACCGAGTTCGATCCTGGCGATGGCTGGTCCATACGAATTCCGCATTCGGTTTACCCCGACCACAGTGCTGATGTGAAATATCCTCAGTGGTAGACGGATGATGGATTAGAGTCCCCTAGCCATCAGGCTAACCGTGGGAGGTTCTCGTGGTCTTCCCCTCCATGTAAAGCAAATGCGGGATAGTTCTATCAAAAAGTCTTCCACGAAGGCAAAATTCTCCCAATACTAGGTCCAGGAGTTCCCTTGTCTTCTGGATTGGGTTCAAAACTACAAGTCTACGGAGTTGAACATTAGTAGTCGTAAACCCAAAAATTGGGTCGGGTGTTCAACGACGGTTATAAAATAAAATGATACGATTCACTAGTTTTTTACTAGTTTTTATCTCTTAAACTACATTGCTCTTATTTTGAAAAATGGAAAGATAAAGCTAATCTGTATGAATGCTCTTAATCTGGCTACANCTTTGAAAATATCTGATAATGGTGCAACTTTCTTCTGCTTTTAAGTAACTTCAAAACACCCATCTCTGATATTTGGAGTTAGTGAAAACACCAAAATATGGCAAAATTGAGCTCCATTTTATGTAACGAGCAAATGAATGCCAAATTTTGGTGCAACACAGCTTGGAGTTTTTAACAGTGTAGAATGAAAGAACAATCTAGGTGTTGCACTACACCAGGAACTATCCTTGGTTTTGCTTTAGTGTTAAATCTAGTGTAACACCACTTCGAGGTTAAGTAGTTGACACTATTTTTGGAGTTCAGATACAGGATAATTTTTACAGCGAACATTGCAAAAAAAATTTGCGTCTCTTAACACCAAAAATGGTGTCGATTACTTTACACCAAAGTGTTGTAGGATCATCCTCAGGGATGTTTCCCAGACCGTCGCCAATAGCCCATTGTGCAGCTCTAGTGCGACGTAAATTAACAACAGCAACAACAATATATATATATATTTTAAATTTTTGTCCCGCAAAGAGTTAATTCTTTTGCGCTGTATCGATAAAGATGCAAAAAGACAATTAAAAAAAAGCATATAAAACAAAAAAGGATGTATCATAGCATCACTTAATAACATATAAATAGAACAAATCAAAAACACAATTTAACAGAGCTTTCTCTAGACAAAATTCTCAAGTAGTTCTTTACAATACCACCTAATTAACAAGGGGGTACCGCTCCCTGCTCGCTCGTGACCCTTTCTCAGAGATTACGGCTCGCTCCAGTCACAGACCATTTAAAAATTGTAAAGCTTTAACTAAATATCTCGATTAAAAATGCTGTCTAATATAATAATACTGTATGCCGGCCAGGTGGCCGAGCGGTTAGCACGCTTAACTGCGAAGCCAATGGCCGCGGGTTTGAATCCCGCTCTGGGCATGGATGTTTCTCTTTCTTGTGTTGTCCTCTGCTGTGTGTGATGTGTGAATGTGGCCCACTCTATGAAAGAGTTTGTGGCAGTGTGGCGTAGGCAAGGTTACTCGCCTCCGTGACTTTGGTTCACAGGTACCCACTGGGTAACGCGAAATGAGTAACACCTCTGGCATCTCTTAAGGCAAAACGAATAAAGTTCAGTGCCTGCCTTTCGAAAAAAAAAAAATTAATAAAAATAATTATAATAATACTGTATGAAAATGCTCTATGATGGTGCACAACGTAAATATATTGGAGAATACCTTAAGAAGGGATGGTAAATGAACATTGCCGGTAAATATTGTTACATGAGAATTTATAAATAACAATTATGAGTTGTTATTTTTCAAGAGAAATTAGCAGGCTCGCCAAATTTGCCTGAATCTATTACTTACTTTAATTTACACGTGGAAGATTTTTATTGAAATTTTTGATCTGCTTAAATTAACTTCTCGTGTAAGAAACACATTTCAGTTTCTCAAAATATATGTATAAAAGAACTGTTAAACAATTCAAAATAATATTTGGATAAACTCAGTGTCTCGTGAAAATTACTTTCTGATAGCTGAATACAGAATTATCACCTATCGAAACAGTGTTAAAAATAGAATTATCACTTATTAGAACAGCGCTATAAGTAGAATTATCACTTCTTGAAACAGCGCTACAAACAAACTTATCACCAGTCATAAAAAAACGATGAAAACTAAATCATCAGCAACAAAAATTCTGACCACTTTCTGGCACAAGTATCTTAAAGCACAAAACTCAAATGAATAAAACAACCAATTAAGTTATGTTTTTAAGAAAGCATGCGAACTAAAAAAGAAATATTAAATTTCTGTCTCGTATTAAACAAATAAAATGCGCAAAGGGTGCATCACTTTCACAATAAGTTTCTTTCATCATCAAGACTACCTCCAAATTTTGAAACGCTGCGTCTTTATTTAAGGCTAGACAAAATTTTAAATTTATTTATTAATTTTAAACCCATTGGCTAAATGGGTTTCTTCATTTAACTGTCTTTCATTTTTCTCATTGAAGTTCATGTTGTTTCGAACTAGAAAGTTAGAATGCATTACAAAACAACGCAAAAGTCATTTAATTTGTTTGAATAAAATATGATATTTCCCTCAATAGAATGACATTCATTATTAGTTGTAGGAGAAATATTTATAATCTCAAATGCTGGTGCCCTAAATTGCGATCTTTAGAAATACATTAATAAACTGTACTTTGAATTACGGCCTCTGACTTAAAACCCCCTTTCAATGTATTTTGATGGATATGATACATTTAATTGATAATACCGAGTTATCATTATGCAGGAAATTTATTGGAAGATAAATTTCATCTCTAGATAAGGCATGCCCTCTGTTATTAACACTGATGGAAATAGGAAAAGTTGGTTTTAAAAGTAATTCTAATTTGGCCAAACTAATTAGAGAAGTGCATATGCTACCGTTAATTAACAAAATCAAGAGAATGTCGACTTTCACCGGTGAATGTCAACAATCACTTGGTCGCTTTGGTGAATGTCAACAATCACTTAGTCGCTTTGGTGAATGTCAGATATATTCGTGATATCCGATTTGATATTAATTTATTCGTTGATATTATTTTATTTATTCGATATTTTAATATCTGCAGAGGATAGTTAGGAGAAATATCAGTGTTCGGAATACCGGTTAAATGCACACTGAGCAGAGACACTTGACCTTAAAAAAATTGAATGTAGGGGGTGCCGGGCAAACGCATACCGGACAGTGTCACTAAACTATACCTAGTATATATTTCGGATATTTTCCAAAGCGACTATGTGATTTTATAACCGTCGTTGAACAGCTGACCCAATTTTTGGGTTTACTACTACTGTTGTTCAACTCCATTGCCTTGTAATTTTGAACCCAATCCGGAAGACAAGGGATCTCCTGAATTAAGTATTGGGAGAAATTTGCCATCTTGGTGGACTTTTTGATTTCACTATATTGCATTTGCGTTACAGGGAGAGGAAAACCACGAAAGTCTCCCACGGTTAGCCCGATGGCATTGGGACTCAAACCTATGATCCGTCTACCCCTGAGGATATTTTACGTAAGCACTGTGGTCGGTACGAACCGGGCGCGGAATTAGTATCGACCAGTCATCGCTGGGATTCGATACCGGTTCACTTCATTGGAAGGCAGACGCTTTATCCCCTGAGTCATCATGGCAACGACTATGTGATTTTGTTTATTTTATAACCTTCGATGGAAAGACTACCCAAATTTTTAGTTTACGGCTACTAATGTGCAATTCCGGAGCCTTGTAATTTTGAATCCAATCCAGAAGACAAGGGAACTTCTAGATGAAGTATTAGGAGAAATTTGCTTTCGTGGAGGAGTTTCTTATTGTATTAACCTGGATTTGCGTTACATGGAGAGGAAAACCCCACAAACCTTCTACGATTAATCTAACGGCAAAGGGGACTCTCACCCATGATCCATCTACTACTGAGGATATTTTTACGTTAGCACTGTGGTTGGTGCAAGCCAGATGCGAAATTCGTATCGATCAGTCATCGCTGGGATTCGAACCCACTTCACATAATTGGAAGGCCAATGCTCGATCCCCTGAGCCATCGCGGCTCTGAGCATTAGGGTCTTCTTTTTTTTTTAAAAATATATATCCTCGTTGAACACCCGACCCAAATCTGTGTTTACGACTACTAATGTTCAACTCCGTTGCCTTGTAATTTTGAACCCATCCAAGAGACAAGGAAACTCTTGAATCAGTACCCACAGAGGTATTGATCTGTAATGGGAACATGGAGGACTATGCTACTCGACAGATTTAACGTGCATCAGTCACCATTTACAACCAATACCTCCAAGAAAAGAGAAGGCCTTAGCACGGGTAACCATAAACAAGAAATTGGATCCTTTAGTAGTCCAAACGTAATGGCATCTTTCGTATTTTCCACCACTGCGCAACTTAAGTCCAAACGTAGTGACATCTTTTTTCTTTTTCATCGACTGCGCAGTTTATGTTCGTCACGTCGGACTACTGAAATTGATGCTGAGGCCTTCGTTCTTCCAGGAGGTGTTGTTACAACAAGGGGAGTCTTCGGTTTTTCTGGGATCGAACCCACGAACTCTTGGACATGAGCCCAGTGCCCTAGGATTAAATCTGCCACGCAATATTAAAGTCCACAAGTATTAACACTAATTAAATTCGATTACAGTTCATCTATATGTACATACAACAAATCGTCAAGTTGAAAATGAGCTAAAGCTTTGACCAAATGCTTTTTTTGAGATAAATATGAAAACTAAATAACCGTTTCCTTTCAATAGTGTAATTAGTCACCCTATATCGCTAATTTCGCGAAATAACACGCATCAAGCAAATTAAAAGACTAAAATATGAACATGTGCCTTATAAAAAAATATAGATAAATTTTTGAAAGATTCAATTTTAATTATTCTAATTTACAATAATGCAAAAAAAAAAAAAAAATCACGTTCTTACAATTTACTACCTTATGTTCAACGCAGCATTTTCGGCTCTTGTGCCATTAAAATTAAGAAAATGTTTGTTCTTACCGGTGATGGATAATGTGCAACTTTTCAAGCACGTAAATGACTTCCTTTAAATTTAAAATGTATTTGCGAGGACTAAATTAAATTTTTAAGTTTATGTTTTGGAGGTAAATGAAGACACCAACATAAAGTATTACTTCAATTATATCCACCAGCATATATGAATAACCCGTATAATATTAATTACAATGAATATTAAAATTCATCATAATCCTGCGTCAAATGTTCTTTTGAAATAAAGTGCTCGAACCTATACATTGAAGATCAAGTTCAGAAATGAAGAAAAATCCGAGTTCAAGCTATCATATATTGAGCATTAGTTTTGTAGTAATTGTGCAGCATAGAATTATTAAATGAGTGTTCAGCTTGCTCTTTTGAGGGAGGAATTAGAACACAGAGATTGAAATCGGGGAAAAAATCAATTCCCTTGAGATGGTAGGGCTTTAAAGTGATACAGAAATGATAATTGTTTTTGCACTGTCTGTTCAGGGCCCGGGCAAAAACTTCTTTTGTGCTCCCCCCCCCCTTGTTTCACTATTTCAGTAATGAAGAATCGAACTTCATGGAAGTGTTTGAACTTTACGATATGTAAAACTGGAGGCTTTTCATTGGCCAAATGTGTCCTTCGTAATTGCGAAAATTTAGCTGAATTCAGCCCTAGAAAGCCATGGATTTAAGAAATATAGAATTTTTTTTGTTCATGCGATGGAGTAATGAAGAAGTTAACATAATGCTAACGAATTTTGCACTGTACTGATACTTTGTTTAAAAAAGGTTCAATAACGAAGGAAACGCAAAATAAACTTTCTTTTCGATTTCGGCACCCCTCTGATGTGGGGGCCCGGGGCAACTGCCCAGTAAGTCCCTGCTTTTGTTAGTCTCTGAGTCTATTTAGGCTGTATTACGCCTTGTAGTAAATCCCAGATCATGGTGAGATCTGCAGATATGAAGTTACAGACTTGAAAGATATTTCTTTTCCAGTTAATAAAACCTTTGACAAAAGAAACCTTCTAAAGCGTTGTTTCACTCTGCTGGCAAGTCTGAGACATCCCCTGATTCCAGTGGAAGTAAAGCCGAGACATTTTTCGTCTTTGCATTGGATCAATCTGTTTCAGTTTCCTCTATCTCTGCAGACCAGATCGAATTTTCCATGTTCCACATTTTATTTTCTGAAATCATGTTTTTAACCTTCGAAGATGATATAAGATTAGCATGCATAAGGTTAAGAGTTTAAGCAAAATTGGCAACTATTTTGAAAAAAAGAGAAACGTATGCAGAATCAAACTATAAATTTGCTTCATGAACATTTTCTTTCATTTGTATAGATAGATAGCGATGTGAAGAAAGTTTTATTTCAATAGAGTTTTCACTTGAATAACTATAAATGAATAATTACATGTTTTCTCAAGAATTCATTAACTAGATAGTTTCACAGCACAAATTAAATTTATTAGACCACCTCTAACGAAATACTCCACTTATAATATCATATGTATCGATCTTTATGACAGGAAAATTATTTCTCTTCTAATTTGGTAACTCCCTTCTCATCACAGTTTCCTATTTTATAATAATTCTTGCAAGAAACAACAAATAATCACAAATATCGAGTTATAAAGATATTTTTTTTAAAAAAAGCAACAACACAAATATATGCTCTATTCAGTTAATCTCTCATTTTTGGCTTTATCTCAACAAGAAATTTTATACGATAAATACATTTATTATTCTCCTTTTTATAATTCTGTAACCCATTGGCAAAATGAGACTTGGTTTGGATTTCATGGCGTTCTCACTTTTCAACTACAATAATCAAGAGTAATAGTAGACAGTGTGCATGCGTTGCTGTGGCGACCGTTGCTGTTTGATGATTATTTTTTATTATATTTTTTATTATATTAATATTTCTGCCACAAATCTAAACTTATAACTTTTCTATAAGTAATATGTTCTCTTATCAAAATTTAAAAATATATTTGTTTTATCGTTATTTATACGTTAAAAAAGATTATTGTTTTTCAAAATAAAACATAATTTTTCCACTTTAGTCACTTAACCTCTTAGCCACTGTAATAAAAAAGAACTGCATTGCTTTGTTCTTTATCTGAAGGTAAACTAAAAAACAACAGAAAGTTCGATGGAATCTTTAAACCACAAATTTACCAGACAAAATATCAAAATACTTATTTCAGGTTACAGTAAACAAGATTCGAGCTTATATAAGATTCAGTTTTAAAACAATATTTGCAAAAATTAAACAATTTCCAAAAATGTCTATTTTATTAATTTAATACAAATAAATTTAAAAGTCCTTTAAAATCATCAAATAAGCCTTTCTTTGTTCCAATTAATTAAAAAATAATAATAATAAAATTTTAAAGTTTACTGTTGCATTTTAGTACAAAGGTTACTCGAATTCTTTACGATCTATTTATTTTATGTAATTTATTTATTTTAGCAATAATAATGATTTTAAGTAACATAATAAATTTCCTTTTTCACTTAAACTGACATTTGCTTCAATTTTGAAATTATTTTTGGCATTTATTAATTTATTTAAAAAAATTTAAAAACATAATGAAATTTTTGAAATGATTTTTCCTGTTGCTTTTTATCACCCTTTCTGTAATTACAATGTTGCCCGGGGAACGCCATACGAGGAGGCGAGGTTATATTATTTTGACTGCTAAAACACTAAAAATAACAATAACAGAAATGTAAGATATTGGAATANATTGGTCTGTGTAAACGATATATTTGCCCTCAAAGGATAATAGGCTCTTGGCGAAATAGGGATTCAAATGTCATTGTAAAATATTTAAAGTGCGGAATTTCAAATTCTTTGGATTCTTTGTAGTATTCGGCAAATAAAGATGCATTGTTAATCCGACATTCTGAAATCTTTATATTTGCAGATTTAAGATAAGTTTTAAATAAGTTATACTTTTTTAAAATACTCCAAAGATTTTAATATTTTCCTCATATTTAAGATACTCCAAACATTATTTAAAATTTTTTTTTAACTGTTCGTATTCTTATTTTTTTCTGAAAGTAATTTAAAGTATTGTTTCTAAAGAAAACATTGTAAGTGAAGAAAAAAAGAAGAAAAATTCTAATGTAAAACCTGTTTTTTAAAAAAAAGGATTGAAAAAGAATTTGTTGATACAGAGTTATTTATATCTATCTCATTAATTAAAATGCTTCGATATTTCACAATCAACAGCTTTATTGCCGGAGTTTAAGTCGACCCTGTGGTTTTCGTAAAATTTTGGGGGTTTAAAAAGTGGAATTTTATAGTAATTGCTAAGTTCTAATGTTTGCGTGATGAGATGGAATTGTGTTATTGTTAGCAATAAAACAAATGTTTTTTTATGTCAATATATGATATTTGTTAATATATAATTATTTGTTTTATTCTTTTTCTTAATAATTTATCGTTTTTGAGTTATTTAATGGTTTCGTACTTTTATTGATGTATATTAATTTTTATTTATTTCATATTAATTGCAAGTTTTTCATTTGATCTTAGGAGCAAATTTTATTTATTTTTTATGTAATCATTCTAAAATTGAGCAATTTATTAATGTATACATGGTATCTGCCCATCTGGAAAGACATGAGAAATCATAGAAAGTCATGAATTTTGCAGCTGAGCAAAATTTGTCATGCAATGTCATGATTTTAACTATTTTTTTAAAACAATCATGGAAAGTCTTGGATTTAGGTTATTGAAGAATCCATTTTTTAAAATGGAATTTAATCCCCACCCCCGTGATTTCTAGGTGCTCCGAATATTTGAATTTCTAACAAAATCACCACTCACACTCATATTTTATTAAAATATAAAATGTTTTTATCATATTCTTTAAAAATTATGGTGTTTTTTTGAAAAAAATGAAAGAAAAAACATCATTTCTCGAGCGAATTATCGTTTAAACTTCTGAGATTTCAAAATTTTTGATATTTATTTCTTTATTTTATCAATTTAAAATTCTAACTCTTCCGAAATGAGAACTGAAAAATCCCGAGTTTTTCTTTCCCTTCCGATGAACAAGAAAAGTATATTTAGAATATAATTCTGCAGAAAATTTTTTTTTTTTTGCTTCTGTATTTTTTTTTTTCAGATATTTTATTGGTTCAACTCTTTCTTCACTCTGCATTTAAATTTAAAATCAATGAATTTGAAGATGCAGAATTTAGCAGTTTAGGTTATACCTATCATTTCAATTAATGTTATTATAATGCTTTTTAAATTTATTGTTCTGTTTTTGTCGGGAGAAAATAGCAATTTCGTTAAGGCATGAAAAGTTATTATGAGCAATTAGTCATGGAAAGTCATGAATTTGAAAGTCTGAAATGTAGCAGATACCCTGAATATAGAACCAGTTAGTTTACTAAGAGTGTTGCTTATTAAACAATTCTGCAGAAATTAATCAATAGTTGACAGAATTTTAGTCGATTTTTGCTCATGTTCTCGGATATTTGATATATTTGATAAAATTTTAAAGGCATCTAACTGTATCTTGAACTTTACTGTTATATTTTCCTTTATTTTTCGTTAATTATTTATTGTTCATGTTTATTTATTATTTTGACTTTTATTTATTATTTTTTTAGTTTAATGTGCTTCTTTAATTTTTTTAATTTCATTAGTTTAGTTTAATTTATAAAATTTCAAATATTTACTTTAGAGTAATTAATAATTTTTATTTATTTTTAAGTGTTTAATTGTTGATATATTGCATAATATTTGGTAGCATTTGCTGATAAATATTACCAGAGATTCCTGTTAAATTAAATAACATCTTTTGTAAAAGTTCTTTCATAGAGCATTGTTCTTGGAACATAGAAATGCAAACAAAATCTAAAAGGCAACTGCCCGTGGCCCGATCTTTGTTCTTGTATTTTTATTTATTTATTATTATTTATTGATTATTATTTATTATTATTCATTATTATTTTTTATTTAAAATTATTGATAATTTTACTTTCATGTGTTTCTTTGATATATTGATTTAGTTAGTTACATTAACTTGTTCTTATTTATACCATTGTTTTTATTTACTTTAGTCTATGTAGTTTTTTTTTAAATTTTTTTTTCATAGCTAACAGTTGATATGTAGAATTACGTGATGATAACTATTACAGTTATGCCCATTAGAGTAACGAACATATTTTGCGAAGATTTCATAAAGCAGAAAATTAAAAAAAACATATAGATTTTGCTTTTTAAAAATAAGAAATAAGTAAAAAATTGTTGTTTGCAGTTTTTCCGAATAATTAGCGTATAAATAAAAAATATCTCAAAATTATCTTTACTATAAAATCATCTGTAAAATTAAGTAAAAATATTTCCGCAAGTAACAAAAATAAAATAGTTTTAGTCATTTTAAGCTCAATCATAATTAAAAATTTTATGTTTGCACAATGATTTTATCGAAAACATTTAAAGTTCACAAAGTAAAAAAGAAGAATTATTAAACTTTCAATAACTTTCTAAGCATTACAGAGACCATATGTGATGTAATACAGTCTACAAATTTTATCATTTAAGTCTTTTTCAGTCCCGTAAATAAAAACGTTTAATTTAAAACTAGTGTTAAAATTCTGATGTATAGAAATTTGACTTTAAAATAAGATATATAATATGAATATATTGAATAGGTATTTTCGCTAAATAGAATTAACAATAAATTGGATAAGTTTTATGATAAACTTCAACTACAATATAATTAAAAAAACAAAAAACGACAAAAGACTATTATGTAGTAACAGCAAAAAATACCTTATTACAATTGATATTGCTGTACCTTGTGCACGTTCTTACATTAAAGTAGTTACATACCTGTAATTAGAACAGAATTCCCACAACTAGAACTTCCCACAACCTGCAAGTAAATTTCTAGAAAAATGCTAAAATTTTTATACATTTAACTTTTAAGATGGATTTAAAATATCCTAAACATTTTTTAAATCTGAAGCTTTTTTAAATTAAAAACTTTTTAATAATTACAGATAATATTGAACGATTGCATCTTAAAAGCATTGCTGAAACCACGTTCGGGTTATAAATATCACATTGTTGCATTATCTTTCTATTTAACAATTTTTAAACGTGATTAGTCATTTGCTATGCTTTAACTTATACAAAAAATATCTCATAAATATAACTGGAAAGTCTTTTTAAGATTGTGGCACGATAAAGTGGTCGAAGATATTGCAGTTTAAAGTGCTGACATTACAAATTTAAACTCAATTTTAAGAAGTGTGCTATTTTTTATAATATTTTCAAGTAAAATAATAAATCCCATAATTTTGTTGCAAGTTTCTATATTTCCCAGTACGTGGGAAACATGTGAAAATTTGATAATTTAAAAGTAAAAAAAAATTAATGGTTCGTTGAAAATGATATTACAAAAACAATTACAAATTCTAGCTGATTATTGGCTTCACAAACAACTGAGATTAGCAATAAAATTTTTTCACTTTTTCTTAATTTAAAAAACTAATTAATATAGCACAAAATTGCTAATTTAGTAATAAGCAATATTTTTTCATCACAATAAGTCGGCATAAAAATACGATTAATTTAAAATAACAATTGTAGCAATTAATTTTGGACATGAATTCTCTAACTGAATTATTTATCACCTCACAAATAAGGAATTATATGTCTCCTAGAAATAAGCAATTAAAACATTTTACTTTTTCTTAATTTAAAAAAAAAATAATTAATTCAGTAAGAAGTTGCTAATTTAGTCACCGGTTATGTTTATTAATCATGTGAAGTCGACATAAAAAAACGCTTATTTCATAACTACAAAGGACGAAATAATTTTGGACATGAATTCTTTATTGCAAATATGTATCACCTCCAAGAAAAATTTCCTTTTAAAATGCTGTAAAAATGTAGAAATTGCAAGATATTAATTAAAAAACAGATATCAAATGGATTGAATTGTTAACTATTTTCGAATAAAATTAGCTATAAATAAGTTTCTGTGCCTTTTAAATATATTTACTTACTACAATGACCACAATCAGACGCGGATAAGCATCAAAGTGAAAAAAAAAGCATATTACCATTGAATCTGCAGTAACAATAATATTTCAGTTTGCATTTTAAGGTAGCGACTTACTTCTACACAGAACCTGTAAATAAAACAGGATTCCTACGATCCAGGAAAAAGTGAAAACTTCCAATAAAATTTCCAGAAATGTGCGGAAATTTATTACCTTTAGAAAACCGTTTTGAATATTTTTACGCTTTCATTTTACTTTCAGTTTAAAAAAAACATTTGTACAGAATTTAAAATTTTAGTGCACGTTATGACATAGTGCACACCGTGATCAAAACGTTCTCATACACCTGTTTTGAAGGACGCTAAAAAATTATATAATTATTGCTGTAATGCCAATCATTTTTGGGCAATTTAGTGTAAGCGATTGCAAGCTAATATGTTTTACTACTTATAATTTTTTCACTTTGATAGAATGAAGAAATTTAGAGAAATACTGATGGGTAAATTCATCAAAGGAGAGCAGCTGGATAAATTTTAGGGACTTGAAAACCCCCGAGGGGTGAATAGAGATTTTTATTTACAGAACTACCAGAAGGTATAATGAGATGTCCTCAGTCCATGAGGGAAGAAAATCTAACCGACCATTGACTTTACGGACAAAAGAGACTGTGAAAAGGTTCAGGGAAAGGATATAACAAAATGGACAAACGATATTTTAAAAAGTTCAGGGAAAAGAACCGACGAAACGGATAAAGATCTGCTACAAAGCCAGCCTGAGAGCTCAAGATTTCGAGGGAATCAATGTTAAACACTCTGAGAAAAGACTTTGGCTTCAAAACTTTTCGAAAGAGCAAAATTCACGTATTTTCAGAGTTTGCTGAGAAGAAAAAGAGGCAGAGGGTGGTAGAATCTCTTGCTTGGCACCCTGAAAACGAGTTTGCCTTTTCAGACGACAAATTATTCGTTTTACGGTCTCAATCCACAAAATGACATGATCTGCCTATAAAAATGTTTCCTCTGCAATGACTTCGAGGGTTTGGGGCTATTTCAAAGAAATGCAAGCTTCTGTTAGTTTTCTTTAAAAAGGGAGTAAAAATCAATGCTAAATAATATAAAACTGGGGTTCTCAAAAAAGTTTTACTTAAAGATTATGTATAAGGGAAATTTTTCTGCCTCAAAAAAGATGGTGCTCTTCGTACCACACGTTTTGTTCAAGAGTTGGACAGCAAACATATAGAGGACATTTTGTCTAAATGAATGGTCTCCCAACTCTCCCGGTATAAAACAGCTTGATTATATTGTTTGGTCACACACACTCTCTCTCAACTTAATAATTATTGGGAGTACAAATTAGTTCGGTCCGTTTTCAAAAGAGGGCTCTGGCTGTTATGAATGTTTCATAGTGACGGCTGATTTCGGTGGTTTCAGAGAGGTTAGACATCTATCAATAATATTCAGTTTACATCGCATTGACTTTCATTCAAAACCCCTTTTTTTTTTACTTTGTTGAATATGTCAAATTTTGTGGTAACTAAGCAGCTTTAGTGGGAAGTTTTGTTTTTCTGCTTTAATTGGAGGAAAAGTGCAGCTGAAGCACATCGAATGCTTGTAGACGTTTATGATGACAATGCTCCAACTCATAAATCATGTAAGGAATGGTTTCGAAGTTGAAAGAATGATGAACGAAAATGGTGTTGTATACTATGAGCTGCTACAACCTGGCGATTACACTACGGGTCATCGGTATAGGCTACAATTGATTCGTTTCAGAAATGCATTACGAGAAAAACGGCCGGAAACGAGCAAAGAGATGACAAAGTTATTCTTCTGCATTTTAACGGTCGGCCTCATGTAGTAGTATTAAAAAAGTATTTGAAAAAGCTCAAGTGGGATATTTTACCGCACCCACCGTATTCGACAGACATTGCTCTTTCTGATTACTTTTTGTTCCGACGGATGCAGCACGATTTGGCAGGTCACCGGTTCACTTCTTTCGCAGAAATCGAGAATTGTCTCCTATTTTGGATCGCCTCAAAAGACGAGACATTCTTTCGAGATTAAATTTGAAAAATGCCTGAGAGGTGGAAAAAGTAGTAACCAGCGATGGACAATACTTTGATTAATCTGTTCATTCATTTTGTTCTGAAATGAATGCATATTTGACCACAGGAAAAAAGGAACAGAACTAATTTGTACTCCCAATACAAAATCACCAATTTGTACAAATTCAAAAGATATAGCAAGAAATGCCGCATGCGATGATTTCGAACTTAAGTTCATAAACTAAAAGACGGCGTTATTTCAAAGCATTTATAGTAAAGATTGTTACTTTAATTTAATGCAAAAAAATTGTGAATGATTTATTTTGTATTTCTGTCATGAAAATTTGAATGTGTATGAGAACTTATTGGTCACCGTGTAAAATAATTTAGCTGTAATTTTAATATTGTTGCAGTAATCACACTTGATTAATCGTTGCTGCGATTAAGCCAAGATTTTCTATATTAAAAGCTCTTTTTAAGAGTGCAACAGATTCCTAATTTAAAAGTTTTTTTCTGAAAATTTAGAATTTTTTTTTATGTTAAAAGCATCTGTCTCTCCCATAATTTTGCGAAACATTTCTATTTCTTTCCAGATCGTAGGAATCCTGTTAAAAATATTAGTCTAAATAATAAAAAAAAAATACAATTTCTGAATTTTTCATTATAAATGACAATACAAAAATATTTTACAGTTCCCATCTCGTTTTGATATTCAGATGAATGTTCAAATGTTATTTTAGAATACTTTGTGAACAGAAAAAGTGTTTCGTGAGTAAAATAGTTAAATATTTTTGAATATGAATTGAGCATTTTTTTCTTATAAGTATTCATTAAATTTTATTTTCATGGAAAAGTAAATAAAATAAAGAAATTTATTCTATTCAATTTCAGTTTTTGTTTAATATAAAGAAATCGATACTTTCATTGAGTTTTAAAATAATGGGCGTCGTATTAAAAACTTAATATTTCAGTACCACTAAAAAATTTTAAAAACACTTAGGAAAAAAGTATTAAAAATCTTAACAATAAATCTTGCATTTTGATAGAAAAAATTGGAAAAATTATAAATGCGGGAATGCAAAAGTACAAATAGTTGCAGAAAATCAGACAAAATTGGACATTAAAAAAATTATTCACATTTAATAATTGAAAAAGTGTTACGTTTTAATCCGAACACTTGAGTTTATTGAACAATTTTTGAAAGTAGTTAAAAATTAATATATACTTTAAAGAATTAACAAGGTTAAGGAGTTTTTAGAGCTATCTTTTTTTAAAAAAAACTGCGTATGTTTACAATCACGTTAAGAGAAAGAAAAAAAGCTCTGTAATTGTTCAGGAAATTGTTTCTTCTATATATGTTTTCTCAGAAATTGATTTTTATAAATTTAGAAATTAGTTAATTTTGCTTGACATTCTTAAAATTTAATTAAGATTTAAAGATTTATTTATTGTAATAGATTTGTTTTATATTTCATTATGTAAATAATTACTACTATGTTATATTTCCATATTTGTAGCAAGCTGCAAAAATCATGGTAGATCCTTTATTTTTTTTAAGGCAAACCTTTTCAATATTATTTTTTAGTAAAGGAAATCATAATGGGATTATTAAATCACTTGCCTGTTTAAAGTAATTAAATAAAATTTAAATTGCCAAATAGATAATTGAATAATTTGATTTTGAAATTTGAAGAGATGAAATGTTTTGTCTGATAATACTATATCATATACCTAGCAATGTGAGGGAGATTTTTGAAGTAAAATATAGTGAACAGTGCTACTACGCATGATAAATTGTAAGCAATCCACTCACCGGTCACCAATAAGTACAGCTATTGCATCGCACAACAGTGACATCAAATTTTCCCGCAAAATTAGGCAGAATAGGTTTCGTCATCAAGGGAACAGTGAGACTTCTTTCGATGTCGTACTGTAAATAGAAACATTTTAAGTAAATAAATTAGATGCATTACAGTTTAACAAATATATGTACGCTACTGTGAATGACCGAAATTAAGTAAATGTCGAATTTTACAGGTCAATGTCAACAATGCCATAGTCGCGTTTGTGAATGTCCGAAATATTTGTCATATACGTTCTGATATTAATTTATTCTTTGGTATTATTGCATTTATTTGATATTTTAAGATCTGCTGAGGATGGATTAAGAGAAACGTGAGTTTTCGGAGAACCGGTTAAATGCATACTGGACAGTGGCACATGGCCTTAAAAAACATTGATGTAGGGTCTACCTTGCAAATGTATACCGGGCAGTTAATACTTGATTAAAATGCTTGATACTTGAGGAAACACTCGATGAAAGAGAACTGTCCCTTGGGTGTGTGAGGGAAAGAGTGGCACTTGAGTAAGGGCTTTTTAAAAGAATTTCCCTTGTATAAACTAGACCACTTAACTAGACATAGTATATATTTCAGAAATTTACCAAAGCGACTATGTGATTGTCAACATTCGCCCGTGGAAGTCAACGTATAAAGTTAAAGTGTATAGTCAAAGCGTTTCTTGCGTAAAAGTCAGTTTCTCATTGGACTTCAGCTGCTTTGTGAAAAATCTGGACTTTTGTTAATGGGAGAGAATTGTGTTCATTAAGTAATAGTTTATTTCAGTGAAGATAATCAGGTTTTAAAAGGAGTCAGCAGCATATCTAACCTAGAAACTATAATACGAGAATATTATGGAAATAGCTGTCAATATTATTTCGATTTATGATACATATAAGAGAGAGCCATTGGTGGAATATGAAAACTGAGTATTGATATCCTAATATTTGTGCAATTTTCTTCCTTGAGACATGATAAACCATGAGAAAATCGAGATAATTATATTCTTACTTACTATTAAATTGTGTCAAAATGACAAGTATGTGACATGGGTCGAAATGCAGACTCAAGTTAATGAGAAAGATGTTTTTTTACCAGTTCTGAAGGAAAGGAAATATGGACAAAGAAAACTTTGTGATTGCAAAATTTTTCGAGAAAATACTTTTCAACGTTTCTTGGCAAAAATATGAATTATATACGAAAAATTGGCGTAAGTTGATCTGCTTTCAGACACTGTCAGCGTTTCTGTTGAGCTCTTTTTAATAAGATTTTAGATCGTAAGGAACTATCTTAAAACATTCTTCTATTTTGAATCACTTATTTTTTCACATTTTTGGACTTACCTCTCTTAAGATGTAGTTGACATCCAGCCAGGCACGATGAAGAGATGGTGTCAATTCAACATCGGTGAAAACTAAGTCCACTTTAGTCGACTGATCCGTTACTTCATCTTTACTGGCGGTGGTAACAAGCAAATCTTTCTCTTCACACAACTTCACCACCTTCTGAACATCAGGCTGACAATTCACCAAATTGCATTCCTGAAAAGGAACTTTCCAACGAAAGAAGTCCTCCTCGTCCTCTTGAGTCACATGAAGAAGTGGAATCTTTTCCTTCTTCAGTTCTACAGCATCTCCTTTTCTCTTGCCTCCAAAGGCCCGTCGCCTGAAAAGAAAGAAGAGGAACTCATTCAGTTTAACATTATAGTTCAAAATTTTTAAAGGAATGTATCGAGCCTTTAACAGACCAAGTACAAATTCAAAATAAAATTAGGCACTGTTCAATTATTAGTTCTCTTTAAACATTCTCCATTAAAAGTGTTTCATAGATTACGGACCTTCTCATATCAGGTAAACTTAGAAATCGCTTTATGTTTTCCTTTTAAAATAAAGTACAGCTAATGATTTTTGCTGTTCGCCAATAAATTAAATCCAATTCTCCGTATGTAGAGAAGAATGAATAAATCAACAATAAACATTTGCATAGGCGTAATATGAAAGGAATATACAAAAAAATTCACAAAGAGAAAAAAAAATCCAATTTTTATCATATATTATCCTTTCCGTGGAATTTAAGTTTGCAGTTTTGAAAATTATTTTTACAAATCTTCAAATCGAAATAAAGATTACTTAATTAAAATAAGGATCAATCAACACTGAGTATGTTGCTATTGTTCATGACAATTTCAGGTTTATTCGAGACATAAGAAATTCGAAACATTCTCTGAATAAATTTTCATTTTAGTGCATAATTGAGTTTTTGCTTCAATTACTATTGATTTTATATTATTTAGATTTATGAAAACTATACCCCCCCCCAAAAAAAAATTTAAAAAAAAGCACTTATTGTTTTAGATAACTTTAAAAGCACTGAAAATGTGACAGTTTGGCAAATAAAAATGACAGACCGTCGACACTCTTATAATTACTAGTATCGTCATCTTACCAAATCACAGAACATTACAAAGATTAGAGTTCTAAATTACTTTTTTCTCTATTTCCTGGGAAGCAAACATTTCAAAAACTATGTTTTAAAAAATTATGATAAAAGACAGTATGAGTACTTGATTATACTTTCGAAGTGACACTATTGTGTGGCCATTCCACTTACTGAACTTAGTTTATTTCAAAATAAAATTGAATAAAAAAATATCAACAGAAATAATTTTATTCATTTATGTTATAGAGAAAGAAACCCATCAATATTCACTATCGCATTAAAAAAAATTGCTAGGTTTGAGGAAGCGATGAATTTAATTACGCTACGAAAAAACTTTCACGTGAAATAATAACAGGAAATTTTATGAAAATTTGAAATAACTTAAGCAATTCAATATTGTGAAATATTTTTTATTTATTTTCTACTAATTCTATTCTAAACATGAAATTAACATAATTAGTAATCTTGTAAGGAACTATAAAACAAGTCCAAATTAACAAAACTCAAATTGGCGTATAAAATCTTCTGAATACTCAGAAAATGAAATGTATTCCTTTTTCAGGGACACGATTTAAATTTCCCATTCTATCAAAAATTTGAATGCAATTAATATGGAGTTTTCATATTGGCAAATTTAAAACATAGATTGAATTTTTCGTCTAACTGTTTTTAAAAGCATCGTGCATTAGTACTAAATTCCGAATTTCAGTCATAGAAATTATTTGTACATCTGCACAAAGAATAAATGAATTAATAGTATAATTATGATCATTTGTCATGTATTATTATTAAATATTAATCCTACAGTTTTGTTCAAAAGGATTATTAAAAATCAGTTCCTAATATTTGATATTTTAGGGAGCTGTTCAAAGCTAATTTATGCATTATTCAACGGGATACATAATAATTTTAAAAAAGAACTAGGAAATTAATCTTATTCAACTCAATCTTAATTATGAATTAAAAATCAAAAATATTATTTCAAAATTTCCAATTTTTTTAGAAAATTTATCCTCGATATGATTTTAAATATTCAGTAGCATAACAACACTTATAACAAGAGCAAATTACTAATTTAATATCTATAGAACACGATGACGTCACAGGGCTAACATTATTACGAATAGCATTGGAAATAAAAAATACGAGCTTACAGCTCGCCTGGAATCAAAAGCTTGTCATAAGAGTTTGATACACCTTTTAATCATTTATAGCTCTTTTGTGTCCATCAGAAATAGAAAATTAAATATCTAAAATCCAGCAAGGATAAATATTTAAGATAATATATTACTTCCCTCATTATATTTCAGTTGGTTCAAACTTAATAATGATGCGAAAAGCACACGTGAGAATCTTTTAAGATGTATAAACAAATATGTGCAAAATAAATTTCATTAAATTGAATAAAAAAAATTTTCGTGTAATAGTCTTGCAAACTAATTTACACTTTTTTCTGATTTCACTCATATTTCTTTCATTTATAGAGATATCGTGAGGCATTAAGGCAACTGTTTCATACAAAATACTTTAGAACTAATGTAAACGAAACATTAATAAAAAAAGCAAGCAAATTGTATTATGATTTACACTATTACATATTATGGGATAAGAATGCACAATGATAAGAATTACAAAAAATTCAAACACGATTAAACAATTCGATACAATTACAAATTATTTCAGGGGGGAACGTAATTTAACTATTTTAACAAACGCAGAATTTTCTCTAGAAACATAAAATAAACTAGGAGACTCCACCCCCTGCTCGCTAACGCTCGCCAACCCCCGAGAAATGCTATGCAATCCTATGTGGTTCACGCCGTGAACCATGGCTCGCTGCGCTCGCTCGCCAATGAACGCAATGTTCTAGCACAAAGTCAGTATATTATCATCAAAGACATAGTATTTTATCATCAAAGACATAGTATTGTACTTATGTAGAAGAATTCTATTAATGTTCTTATTTAATAAATTTCAAATTTAAATTAAATTAATTATTTATTTAGTTTAAAAATATAATTCAGTTTAGTAAAGAAATTTAAATATGCTATTACCCACAAAAAATAAAGATAGGATAGATTAAATTAGTTCATGGAAATCCAATCATTATCAAACAAGTTATTCAGAGTAATATTTTGATTTTTGTACCCAAAAAAAATAATTAAATCTTGGTATAGTTTCAGAGAAGATATGTGAATCATTTTACGAAAGCCCTTTTCTAGTGTAGTAATGAGTACCAAATACCACAACACCAGTTATGAAATTTCCAGTAGTACCTAGTACCACAATAAATCAAGCATCACTGGAGTCGAGAAAACATTTGCAAGTTTTGCGATCCTCTAAAGCGGATAAATACTGTTTTTTCCTCAAAAAATGAAAATTAATTTAAGTATTTATTTAAAAATAGTGCTTTTCATAAATTTTCTTTAAGTTTCTTAATGTTTCGACTCTGTTTATTCGCTTATTAAGAAATCTATTTCACAAGAAATTTGTTATTCGAAAGAAATAAAAAAATAAATTAGAAATAAGGTATTAATGGAAATAATGCTTTTAAGAATGAAATGGTTATATTTTATAATTTAAGATTTAATAATTCTATTTTGTTAAATACGTATAATGAAAAATGTATATTTTGATTGATGATATTATTATATTTAGCATTATATAAATTTGCTTATAAAACTATGTTTACTTTCATTGCTGTTTTTCGCCTGGAAAGTTAGTAAGCTAAATCGGAGCAAAATTTTTCTCTATACCCATACTATGCAAATTAAAAGGCAGGAAGATATTTATTTATTATTTTATTTAAATAAAAGAAATTTACATTGTACTAATGACTTCCATTTTCTACACTTTTTAAAATAAATGAAGTTGCAACACAATTAATAAATCATAATATTTAGACTACATTTGCCTTTGAGTCATAAAAAAAAACAAATCCAAAACCATCAATGTAAGAAGACATATACAGATGGAACATTTTCACCAAGAGAAAACATCCAAAAATATTCCTTCTATGGCTTATTTAGTCATGGAATCCTAAAGATGATAACTTTAGGCTCTCATGAAGAAAACAATGGATTGTGTGGAGATACTGAAAGAAAGAAAAAAGATTGAAAAATAATTCTTAATCAATGATTTTCTATCACTCATCACTTTCGCATTCTGGGTGAATTCTGTAATTCATTTTCTTTCAGTACTTGTAAGGTGTATAAGTCGAAATTCTTTACAGCGATATATTGGAACAATATAAGAACTATAAACTTGATTCATTTTTTAAACAAATACCTGGGTTTTAAAAGTAGCTGCAATATTAACTGTGTGGAAATATGATCCGTTATGACTGAGAGGATACAGCGGTCTTTTTCCAATGATTTGAACCGGATTCGAATCCAAAAGATAACTATTTGATACGAATTCCGCTTCCGGCTTGCACCGAACACAGTGCGGAAGTAAAATATTCTCAATGGAGGATAGATCATGGGTTAGAGTCCCCCTCACGTCATTCCAACTGTGGGATGTTTTCGTGGTTTTCGTGGTTTTCTTGTTCATGTAACGCAAATTCGGGTTAGTTCAATTGAAAATTCTTCCAAGACGGCAAATTTATCCCAATACTTGATTCAGGAGTTTCCTTGTCTTCTGGATTTGGTTCAAAATTACAAAGCTACGGAGTTTAGCCATAATAGTCGTAAACCCAAACACTTGGGTCGACTGTTCAACGACAGTTATCAAATAAAATAAAATATATGGAAATGTAGAGTCGTGGTTGCTCAGGAGATCGAGCGTTCGCTTTGCAATGAGATGAACCAGATTCGAATCCCAGCAATGGTTGGTCGATATGAATTCCACACCCGACTCGCACAGACCACAAAGCCGACGTCTCATCCTCAGTGGTAGACGGATTATGGGTTAGAGTCCCCCTGACATCATTCTAACCGTTTGAAGTTTTCGTGATTTCCCTTCCGAGTAACGCAAATGAGGGTTATTTCCAACAAAAAAGTTGTCCACGAAGGCATGTTTCTCCCACTTCCAGTAGTTTTCTTGTCTTCCGGATTGGCTAAAAAATTACAAGGCTGCGGATTCGAACATTGGAAGTCGTAAACCCAAGAAATTGGCATGGTTGTTCAACGACGGTTATAAAATAAAACAAAATAAACTATGGAAATGTAAAGACAAAATGCCATAATATCAGAACATTATCTGTTACGAAATTTTTAAATACTGTAAGCGAGAAATAAAAAAGGCTTTTAAAGTAGGTTACTCTTCATTTTTCATAAATATGAATATTTTAAGTTTTGTTATTTGTGAAAGACGTATATCATTTTCTTATTTGGTGCCATTATATTTTAGGCTTAGACACGTAGTCGGCAATACTTCCAAATTATTATTAATTATTATATCAACTTATTTTTAAAAAAAATATTATTAAGTTATTGAATTTCTACGAAGCATTTTCGTTACTCATCAAGCATTAAGAAAGATTATAAAAATTAAATATCAAAAAAATGCATAAGATGCTGAAACCTGAAATTACAATAAAATTCGATAGTAAGGTTTATTCAAATAAAAATTGAAAAACTCCTTTTTTGAGGAATTGAATGGAAATCATAGGATTTCTTTACACATAATATACACATACAGTCGAACATTTTCTATTTTTTTTTCATATTTTGACTCTTAACTTCTAAAAACCAAACAATCTTGTGAAACTTTAAAATAAATTATTACATTTTAATAAAATTTTAATTTATACTCACGCAGCTTTTTTAACCCACTTGAACATGATTGAATTCTTTCAAAATAAAGATTAAAATTCTCAAAATGAAAATCTTTTGAGAGTATTCAAAATTTCAGCATCAAAGAAATTTATGGAACACAGAGTTTAGTTGTTTATTGCTTCTCTAATATGACGTCATTAAATAAAAATTAGCATCAAACTGCTATAAAATGATGATGCGTACCCATTAAAAATATTCAATTATTTTTTGATCATTATTTTAATATTGAATTGAGTACTTTTCCGATTCTTCGTTTTCAAATATGCGAAGATTTTGTGCATAAAACACACAATTACGTCACAAACGTTATAATTTTATTAACACGTTAATAAAACGTTATACCTATAATTAAAACGTTATACCTATATTATATTACGTCATAAACGTTAACGTTATAATTTTTGTATGAAGACTTCGATCAGAGATATAATCTCTAGAAAATGCCAAATTGAAAACTTTTTTTTCTTCTTCCAATGGCAGGCATTGAATTTGAATCTTTTGCCTATACTGTGCCAGAAATGTTGCTCATTTCGCGTTACCCAGTGGGCACCTGTGAACCAAATTCACGGAGGCGAGCAACATTGCCCACGCCACACTGCCACAAACCCGTTTATAGGGTGGGCCACATTCACACATCATACACACACACAACAGAGGACAGCACAAAGAGAGAGAGAAACATCCATGCCAAGAGCGGGATTCGAACCCGCAGCCAATGGCTTCGCAGTCAGGCACGCTAACCGCTCGGCCACCTGACCGGCAAATTGAAAACTAAAATGATGCTGTTACGACAGAAAAAATAATGGACTGGATACGTACAACAAGTGTAAAGATTTTTTTTTCTTTCATTCTTTCTGCGGTATTGAAATATTTTATCCCTCAATGAACTATGTATGAAAAAAAGTAGTTTCAACACTAAAAGCCGATTTAAGTTTCTGAGACATTCTGATAATCTTTAAGAATAGAAAAATATGGTATTTAGGCTTGAAGAAAAAAAACTAACTTGTATGCCAAATATGGTTACGAATGTTTTCAGAAAAGTAATGATTTATAAAACTCCGAGAATGCAATGTACAAGACTATTAATTTCTCCTCTAAAACCTCTTTTAAAATGAATACAAATCTATAACGTGATGCATGAAAATTAATACCACTCTATATTATGAGAAATAAGGTGTTCTATAATATGTTTCTCTATCAATAGCACATTTTAAAGTATCGGTGAATTTTTCAGGTATTTTTTTTGCAGTATTTGTAGAATATTTCGCTTTTTTTAGAGACTTTTTGCTATTTTGATATAATTTAGCAATACTAAAATAAAGGAGAAGCTAGTAACGACATCAAATTATAAGATTTTCAGTCATTGACTTAATTGAGAAAATACGATTTCATTCAGATAATGAGATTTGCAAACGCATACAAAAACGAAAAACTGGATTCAGTGATTTGATCTATTACATCGGATGACAAAAATGTTCACTTGAAATATTTACTTAAAAGATGATAAATTTTTTTTTCTAATAACCTAATCAGGTTGATACAATAAAAGTAGATTTGAGTTGATATTTCATATGTTTCTTGCTTATTAATTATACTAATTACTATTGCGAATCTTGTAACAAAAGTGGTAACTGCCATATAAATCAAAATTAACAATCTTTGCTTTAAAACCTATTGATATAGTTAACATGGAACTATATCTGTGTACTAGATATATTACAGTTTCACACAGATAATAAATTTTTTTAGAGAAGCGTTAACAAAGCATCTTGCAATTTGCCACAAAGTAACCGCAGTTTTTATATACGTTTATCTTTAATCATAACTTTCACCGTAGAAAATATTATTATAGCTATATTAGTACAAGAATTTAAAGTTTGCCTACAAGCTTAAAGAAAATATTACTTTTGCTCCAAACGTAGTTTAAAAACCAAAAGTTCAAGACTGCTAATATATATCTAATTCAAAATTTAAAAAAATGAAACTATACAAAGTTCATTTATACGTTAATATTTAGCACTTTTCAAATTAACTTCAAAATGAATTATACAGTAAGGAAATATATCTTATTCATTAATATAACCTGAATCATCAATAATTAGTATGAAATTAAATATAAAAAAAACTTACAGCTTCTTTAGATAGTTCATCATCTCGATTTGTTTTTAAAAGATCGAAATTATTAAAAGTTCTTATAACAAGAACAATTGACTTGATTAATATTTTTAGAACACGGTGACGTCATAGCTCTATCAGTAAGAATGTAAAGCATCATGAACAAAACTTAGCTTATAGCTCAAATAGAATTACAATTTACCTACGAGCTCAAAATACATTTTAATTCATTAAAATTCTTTTTCCTTTTCTCATCAGAAAAACATATAAAATCAATTTAAATCGAGCTGAAATTAATATTGAAGGCAACAATTTTATCTTTCTCATTAAATCTTAGTTGTTAAATCTATAAATCATACAAAAGGCGACTAAAATGTGCTATTTATTTCATTTAAATTTTCAGAGATAGATTTTTGGCGTAAAAAAGTCTCTTTAGATTAGATAAGGTGAAAAGTATTTTATAATCCAATATGTTGTTTTAAAACACATGGAAATGAAAAGTTGCAGTTGAATTGAAATAGTACCTTAATAATTATTAAAATTTTCTTTCACACTGAGTTTTTGAGTAAAAGGACTTTTAATTTTCAAAAATGAAAAAGAGTGGATTTCAAACAAAAAAAAGGAAGTTCCCAAGACGTGACGAAATGCGAAAAAAAGTTAACTATAAGAATCTCAGACTTTCGACTTTGTCTTCGCTTGATTATTGATATAATATTTTTCAATTTACTGTTACTGTTCATCTATTAATTATCAGAAAATTGTATCAGCTGTAATGCATTCTGAGAGAGTAACTTTCTTGTCCACATAGTTAGCGCAAATTAAATAGCATATATGAAATCAATTCATTGAAATATTAAGTTTGTCACTAAGTAGAAATTATACAGATTATACATTATAAAAAATTATACAGAGTAATATTTTTTTTTCTTCACTAAACTTCTTTTTAAAAAAAATAAAAGTTGGTACTAATCCATTTAGAAAAAGATGCAGAAACTTTTTACGGAAGCCCTTTTATAAGGTATTAATAGGTACCTGAAACCACAACACCAGTTAAGAAATTTCCAGTTGTACTTAGTACCACAATAAATCGAACATCACTGGTGTCAAGAAAAGTTTGACAATAAGGTTTTTTCTTGAACAAATAAAAATTAATTTAAGTATTTACATAAAAAGTTTTATTTTCTTCTTATAAATTATCTTTAATTTTCTAAAAATATCGACTCTATTATACTATATTCACTAATACTATATTAGAAATTTAGTTTACAAGAAATATGTTATTCGAAAGAAATTAAAAATAACTTTGATATAGGGTATTATTGGAAATGATACTTTTAAGAATGTATTACAATACATGAAACAGTTAAATACATGATACATACCATGAAAACTTTTTCACTGCTTGCTATTATAATATTTTGATCCTTGATATCATTATATTTAACATTTTATAATTTTGTTTAAAATAAAAACTACGGCTACTTTCATTTTTGTTCTGTGCCAAGAAAGTTAGCAAGCTAAATCAGTGTAAAATTATTCCATACCCATATTATGCAAATTTAAAGATTGAAAAATATTTATTTATTAGTTATTCTTAAAAAAGAAATTTGCAGTGTATCAATGGTCTCCATTTCCTACACTTTCTAAAATAAATAAAGTTGCAAAATGAATTAATAAAACATATTTAGGCTGCATTTGCCATCAAGTCATAAAAAGAAGTCCAAAACAATCAATGTAAGACATATGCATTGATAAGCTTCCTGTAGGACATGCGCAGATGGAACATTGCAGAAAATATGAAAAAATAGCCATCATGTGGTTTATTTAGTCATGGAATTCTAAAGAAGATAACTTTCGGCTCTCATGAAGAAACCAATAGGTTGTATGGGATACTGAAAGAAGAAATATTAAAAAATAATGCGTTCGCCTTCCAATGAGGGGATCCGAGTTCGAATCCCAGCGATGACTGATCGATATGGATTCCGCATCCGGCTTTCACCATTCACAGTGTGTTAGAGTCCAATTGCAGTCAGGCTACTCGTTGGAGATTTTCGTGGTTTTCCTCTTCATGTAAAGCAAATGCGGTTTTGTCCCACCAAAAAGTCCTCCACGAAAGTAAATTTCTCAATATCCTGAAGTTCCTTTGTTTTCTTAACTGGATTTAAAATTACAAGTTAAACTTTGGTGTTGATGGAGTTGAAAATGTTTGAAGGAATTACGGAGTTGAACTTTGGTTGTCGTAAACCCAAAAAATTGGGCCAGCTGTTCAACGTCGATTATAAAATAAAATGGAATATGGAAATGCAAAGACAAAATGGCGGATGATCAGAACGTTGTCATTTACGGAATTTTTAAATACTATAAGAAAAAAATAATAATGGCTTTTACACCAGGTTCGCAGTCGTCTTTCACAGATATGAACATTTTACTTTTTCTTATTTGGTACTAACATATTTGAAGCATAGACACGTCGTTGGCAATACTTCCTAAGCGTAAGTTATTTATTATTTCAATTTATTTTTAAAAAAAAAATGAATTATTAAGTTAAATATTATTAAGTTGTTACGTTTCTGCATAAAAATTTTCTCTACTCATCAAGCATTATAAAAGAATATAAAAATTAAATAACAAAAAAATGCGTGAGATGCATAAACCTTTAATTACAGTAAAATCCGATAGGAAAATCCGATATGTTCAAATAAAAACCTAAAAACTTTTTTTTAATAATTAAATAGAAATCATAGGATTTCTTTGCACTTAATATACGCATATTGTCGGACTTTTTCAATTTTTCTTCATTTTCCTTCCACGTCCGATTAAACATGCTTTTTACCATGATGCATTTTATGTATTAAAAAAATCTAAACAAATACAATACAATAAACAACTTATAAACTAAATAAAATAAAATTTCGATGTGCATCACAGCGAATAAATTATAATTTTGATTTAACGTAACAGCACAGATTTTTCTATTTAATATTTAACATAATTTTTAATTAGCTTTTAATATACCCTTTCATTCAGCTAAGATTCACTAATTTTTCTAACTAGTCTTTTTACTAGTTTTATTTTAAAAAAATTAATTTAATTTAAAAATTTAATTAAAAAAACTAGTAGATTTATTTAGTTTTTTTAAATTAAATTTTATTGTATTTCATTTTTAGACGTTAAAAATAAATGCAATGAAATAAATTACGTAGTGAAAGTCTACAGTTTTTGACGGCTTTTTGCTGGCGCCCTTATTAATCAAGAAATATCAAAAAATCTTCTGAAACTTTTAAAATAAAATTTATAAATTTTAATAAAATTTTAATAAGTACTCACACAGCTTTCTTCATCCACTTAAACATGACTGATTCAAATTAAGGATTAAAATTCTTTTCAATATGAAAATCTTTTGAGATTATTCAAGTTTTAAATTTCAAAGAAATTTATCGAACACAGAGTTTAGTTGTTTATTGCTTCCTTAACATGACGTCATTACATAGAAATTAGTAGAAAGCTGCTAAAAAATACTGATGTCTACCCGTTAAAAATATTATTTTGAACATTATTTTAATATTGAATTGAGTACCTTTATGATTTTTCGTTTTCAAATATGTGAAAAATGTGTGGATGCAAAAGCATTATGGTTGTCTAATTGTCAAGGTTTAGTTCCATATGCAAGTTCCATAAGAAATGAGAAATATTTTCTTATTTCAAAATTAAAAATTATATTTATTTAAACTATGCAACTTAGTCAATAGAAGTTTAATGATATTTTTAAATAATAATAAGCTGCATTTTTTATCGCTGAATCCATCAAAATCTGTAATCTACCAAAATTCGCAGTTTTTCGTAGAGCAAAGACTCTTGAATCGTTAAATGTTTTGATTTCGTAGTTAAAGTTTTGAACTTACGGATTTTTGGAAATATTTTATTTTCCCTTACGTAAGTTTGATATTTACACCAGTTACACCAACCTTAAATTATCTGGTTCCATGAAAATTTTCACAAATTGATATTTTTGTATTTATTTTTATGATTTGGTACTTTCAACTCCAAAAGAAGTAATGTGATTATGCCAAACCGTGAAATTTAAATCAGATTTAATTGCATACCAGTAAGCGACTTCACGTGCCGAGCCTGCGTTTTTTCTGATTCGACGAATATCACGATTTTCCCAATGACGTTACTTTTTATTTAAATGTAAAAATCTCCCCAAATTGCCTTCTAAAGTCTTTAAATTATTTGTGCATTCAAAATTCCAAATAAATCTTTACTCCAAAATGGCAAGTTTAATTTAAAACTATAGCTTTGGTTCAAGCGTTTTTTGCTCAAGATATGGCATTTTTATTTTTCACGGTAAAGGAACTTAAAAAAAAGTAGGAAATAGTCTTCTTTTTTTCTTCTTTTTATTCATAGATCATTCGTAATTCTTAATTCAGAATAAAATCATGGATTTACGTTTCACATATATTTTCTCGCAGAGAAATTTTATTAGCCAAATAATTTTAAAAGATCATGTGCAACAAGTGCACTAAGCGTGAAAAGGGACTGTAAGCTGCAAAATGCTTCTTTACTAACTTGTAATTAGCTCCAAAAAAAGAAAGATTTTTGAAAGATCCTTCGCTTTTATGATTTTCAAAAAATACCAAAGACTAAAAGGGTTTGTATACTATAAAAAAACGGCTACTACACAATATTTGGTGCCTGTGGATTTCAGATTAAAAAAAATATTGAATGAGCATATTAGAATAATGATGTTTCTATTGCATAAAAATCTAAAGAAACCTTAACCAATTCTATGCTTTTATTCGATGCTGAGACTGAGACATGATCATTCTTGTTTATACTCTTTTTTTTTCTCAACAAAAAATTTAGTTCTTGTTAGTAATTATAGATGTTATTGTAAATGGCAGAAATGGGTGGTTGTTGACTTTCACCGCAGAATATTGACAATCACATAGACGCTTTGGTAAATGTCCGAATTAGGTCTAGTTAAGTGCCACTGCCCGGTATACATTTACCCGGTACACCGAACGCTGATTTTTCTCCTAATCTATCTTCAGCAGGTAATAAAATATCGAATAAATATAATAATATCAAGGAATAAAATAATATCAAATCGTATATAACGAATATTTCGGACATTCACCAAAGTGACTATGTGATTATTGACATTCACCGGTGAAAGTCATTGACATTCACCGGTTCATACTTTTGAGGCTTTACTATTATGAGAAATTTCCAATCGCAACATATTTTCTTTCTATCTTAAATCTAATAATAACTTCAAATAATATTTTTTATTTATGTACTTAAAGAAAATGAATTTGATGAAGACATCATGATTTAAGGATGCCGGGAAAAAATACTATGTTAGGTGAAGCGATGTATTTTATTTATGTGAAGAAAAAAAATTCACGCTAAATATTTACTAAAATGTTTGTAAAAACCTTTTAAAACTAAAAATAACTTAAGCTGGTCCTTACTAAGAAATATTTTCTTGCTTCCTATTAATTGTAAACATGAAAGAAGTTATATTTGATACGGAACTATAAAAGAAGTTATAGGCTTAATAAAAGTGATTTGATTAAAACGGTGATTAGAAATTTGAAAAGTATTCGGAAAAGGAAATGTACTGCTTTTTTTCTACACAATTTAATTTTTCGATGTTAACAAATAATTCGTATGGAGTAATTCATTCGTAAATTTCAAAAGGATAATATTTCTTTTATTAGAGTTTGCAAAGCATTGTTCATTTTTTAAAAAGAATTTGCCATAATGTTGCAATGAATTTCTTCACAAACTTTTATCTATATCCCAAGTTTTTGTGATAGAAAATTTTAATACAGCTACACTAGTACCAGAATGGGCAATACAATTACGTGCAGACATTATATTTTGAGTTGCATTATTTATATGAAATAGATGCGTCTCATATTGCATTTTTACAAGAATATTCTTTATATGAAGTAAGCATTTTTGGTCCAAAGATTGTTTGAAATCTACTCATAATATATGATTAATTTACTGTTAACGAGAATTGTTTATGAAATAGGACTGTATTTTGCGTTAGTATTTAATATGACGCATTTTAACTTCAAAAACCAATTTTAAAGTAAAAAAATATATTATAATCGTTATTACCTTAATTATCACTGAAAAATCTAAATAAATATTATAAAACTCACAGTTTTTTCAGAAACTTCATCATCTTGTTTTGTTTTTTCAAGAATCAGTATTATTATACCAACATATACAAGATCAAATTATTAATTCAATAATTTTAGAACAAGATGACGTCATTGTGCTAACATTATTACAGAATGGCATTGAAAATAAAAATTAACTTATAGCTCAGATAGACTTGAAAACATATTATTAATATTCGGAAACAAGCTTTTTTCTTTTATAACTTTTATCCTATCTATCGAAAAAATAAGTGAAGCCATCTAAAATTTAGCAAGGAAAAATATTTAAGATTCTAAATTTTTCCTCAATTTATCTTAGTTGATACCTATTTTCTATTAATACAGAGAGTACCTACATCTAAAATGTGTAATTAGGGTATTTAAAAATGTACAAACATGTTTTTTTATATTCATTAGATTAGATAAGAATTTTTGTGTACATCAATGTCATTATATCTATCAATGTAAAATTTTATAATGCACGCAAGGTCACTATTTTACATGAAAAAGCTCAGAGCTATTTTGCAAATTATACTTTCATCGAAAAAGTGATGGACTTAATTATGTTTACTATTATATCATAAGTTTAGCCGACCTGGTGGCCGAGTGGTTAGCGTGCATGACTGCGGAGCCGCTGGTCGCGGGTTCGAATCCTGCTCGGGGAATGGATGTTTCTTTCTCTCTGTGTTCTATGTCCTTTCTCCTTTGTGTGTGATTGTGTGAATGTGACCCGCCCTATAAACGGGTTTGTGGTTGTGTGACGTGGGCGACGCTGCTCCACCGCCGTGACTTCGCCACATGTGCCCACTGGGTAACGAGAAGAGAGTAGCAGTTCTGGCATTTATGTGACCAATGGGACAACCCCCAAGTGCTCGCCATTAAAAAAAA
>NC_092209.1:87186746-87191716 GCF_043381705.1 Parasteatoda tepidariorum
AGGGAAATGTATATGCAGAATGTATATTTTGAGTTGCATATTACATTATTTATATGAAAAAGATGTGTTTCATATTGCATTTTTACAAGAATATTATTTATATGAAGTTAGCATTTTTGGTCCAAAGATTGTTTAAAATCTACTCATAATGTTTGGTTAATTTATTCTTAACGAGAATTGTTTAAGAAATAGGACTGTATTTTGCGTTAGTATTTAATATGAGGCATATTAATTTCAAAAACCAACTTTAAAGTAACCAACTTTAAAATATATTATAATCGTAATTACCTTAATTATCACTGAAAAATCTAAATAAATATTATAAAACTCACAGTTTTTTCAGAAACTTCATCATCTTGCTTTGTTTTTTCAAGAATCAGTATTATTATACCAGCATATACAAGATCAAATTATTAATTCAACAATTTTAGAGCAATATGACGTCATTGTGCTAACATTATTACAGAATGGCATTGAAAATAAAAATTAACTTATAGCTCAGATAGACTCGAAAACATTTTATTAATATTTGGAAACAAGTTTTTTTCTTTTATAACTTTTATCATATCTGTCGAAAAAATAAACGAAACCATCTAAAATTTAGCAAGGAAAAATATTTAGGATTCTAAATTTTTCCTCAATATATCTTAGTTGATACTTATTTTTATTAATACCGAGAGTACTTACAGCTAAAATGTGTAATTAGGGTATTTAAAAATGTACAAACATGTTTTTTATATTCATTAGATTAGATAAGAATTTTAGTGTACATCAATATCATTCTATCAATGTAAAATTTTATAATACACGCAAGGTCACTATTTTACATGAAAAAGTTCAGAGCTATTTTGTAAATCATACATTCATCGAAAAAGTGATGGACTCATTTATGTTTACTATTATATCATAAGTTTAGTTGACCTGGTGGCTGAGTGGTTAGCGTGCCTGACTGCGGAGCCGCTGGTCGCGGGTTTCGAATCCTGCTCGGGGCATGGAAATTTCTTTCTCTCTGTGTTCTATGTCCTTTCTCCTTTGTGTGTGATTGTGTGAATGGTTGTGTGACGTGGGCGACGCTGCTCCACCGCCGTGACTTCGCCACATGTGCCCACTGGGTAACGACAAGAGAGTAGTAGTTCCGGCATTTCGTGGCCAATGGGACAACCCCCAAGTGCCCGCCATTTAAAAAAAAAATCATAAGTTTATTATTATCCAAGTGGTAAAGCTGAATTATAGAAACACTAGAAATGCGAAGCCAACAAAAAGATCGATAAAACTGCAGGTATAAATAATTTTTAATGCTCCGTAGAACTTGTTAAAGTTTAGTACAGTTCATTGTCAGACATACTAAAAAAAAATTCAGACAATTCAAATTTTTTTTTCCAAATCATTTTTCCAAAAAAGGCCAAAATATCGTCTATACTGATTAATTTATATGTTTGAGGTCCCAATTTCAAACTTTTCAGATTGAGGCTTAGAACGTGAAGATCCGATCATTAGATCAAAAATTATTCAGTGGGGCAGTCCGTTTTCTTCTTCTTTTTTTTCTTTTTGTGTGTGTGTGTATGCGTACTATACTTTTCAGGAACGGTGGGGAAAAAACTATCTATCTTATTTTCGATAATAATATGATTCACTAGAGCCGCGGTGACTCAGGGGATAGAGCGTTTGCCTTCCAATGAGGTGAACCGGGTTCGATCCCGGCGATGCCTGGTCGATACGAATTCCGCATCCGGTTTGCACCGACCACAGTGCTGATGCGAAATATCCTCAGTGGTAGACGGATTATGGGTTAGAGTCATCTTGCTGTCAAGCTAACCGTGGGAGATTTTCGTGGTCTTCCTCTCCATGTGACGCAAATGCGGGATAGTTCCATCAAAAAGTCCTCCGCGAAGGCAAAATTCTCCCAATACTAGATCCGGGAGATCCCTTGTCTTCTGGATTGGGTTCAAAATTATAAGGCTACGGAGTTGAACGTTAGTAGTCGTAAATCCAAAAATTAGGTCGGCTGTTCAACGACGGTTATAAAATTAAAATAAAATAATATGATTCATTAGTTTTTTATTACTTTTTCTCTCTTAAACTTCATTGTTTCTCATCAAGCTCTCATTTTGAAAATGTAAAGATAAAGCTAATCGGTATGAATGCGCTTAATCTGACTACAATTCTCTTAGCTTTTCTTGCAGATATGTATATATTTTTTAAATTTTTGCCCGCAAAGAGTTAATTTTTTTGCGCTGTATCGATAAAGATGAAAAAAGACAATTAAAAAAATGCATACAAAACAAAGAAAGATGTATCACAGCATCACTTAAGAATATATAAATGGAACAAATCAAAAACACAATTTAACAGCGCTTTCTCTAGACAAAATTCTCAAGTAGTTCTTTACAATACCGCTTAATTAACAAGGGGGTACCGCCCCCTGCTCGCTCCTAACCCTTTCTCGGAGGTTACGGCTCGCTCCAGTCACAGACCGTTTAAAAATTGTAAAGCTTTAACTAAATATCTCGATAAAAATGCTGTCTAATATAATAATACTGTATGCCGGCCAGGTGGCCGAGCGGTTAACGTGCCTACCACCGAAGCCAATGGCCGCGGGTTCGAATCCCGCTCTGGGCTTGGATGTTTCTCTCTCTTGTGTTGTCCTCTGCTGTGTGTGATGTGTGAATGTGGCCCACGCTATGAACGGGTTTGTGGCATTGGGGCGTAGGCAAGGTTACTCGCCTCCATGACTTTGATTTACTGGTGCCCACTGGGTAACACGAAATGAGTAACACCTCTGGCATCTTCTAAGGCGAAACGAATAAAGTTCAGTGCCTGCCATTCGAAAAAGAAATTAAATATAAATAATTTAATAATACTGTATGAAAATGCTCTATGATGGTGTACAACGTAAATATATTAGAGAATACCTTAAGAAGGGATGGTAAATGAACATTGCCTGTAAATATTGTTGCATGAGGATTTATAAATAACAATTATGAGTTGTTATTTTTTAAGAGAAATTAGCAGGTTCGCCAAATTTGCCTGAATCTATTACTTACTCTAATTTACATGTCAGAGATTTTTATTATAATATTTGATCCGCTTAAATTAACTTCTCGTGTAAGAAACACATTTCAGTTTCTCAAAATATATGTATAAAAGAACTGTTAAACAATTCAAAATAATATTTCGATAAACTCAGTGTCTCGTGAAAATTACTTTCAGATAGCTGAATACAGAATTATCACCTATCGAAACGGTGCTAAAAATAGAACTATCACTTATTAGAACAGCTCTATAAATGGAATTATCACTTATAAATCAGCACTACACATAAAATTTTCCCTTACGAAAATGGTGCTATATATAGAATTATCACTTCTTGACGCTACAAACAAACTTATCACCAATCATAAAAAAAAGATGAAAACTAAATCATCAGCAACAAAAATTTTGACCACTTTCTGGCCCAAGTATATTAAAGCACAAAACTCAAATGAATAAAACCACCAAATAAGTTATGTGTTTAAAAAAACATGCGTACTGAACATGCGTATGCATGAAAAAGAAATATTAAATTTCTGTCTCGTTTTAAACAAAAAAAATGCCCAAAGGAGGCATCACTTTCACGATAGGTCTCTTTCATCATCGAGACTGCCTCTAAATTTTGAAACGTTGCGCCGTTATTTAAGGCTAGACAAAATTTTAAATTTATTTACTCATTTTAAACCTATTGGCCGATCGGTTTTCTTAAAAACTACTTTTCAGTTTTTTAATTAAAGTTGATGTTGTTTAGAACTGGAAAGTTGGAATGCATTTCAAAACAATGCAAAAGCACTTAATATGTTTGAATAAAATATGATAGTTCCCTCAATAGAATGGCATTTCATTATTAGAAGTAGGAGAAATATTTATAATCTCAAATGCTCTAAATTACGATCTTCGGAAATACATTATAAACTGTAATTTGAATCACGGCCTCTCACTTAAAACCCTCTTTCCATGTATTTTGATGAATATGATATATTTTATAGATAATACCGAGTTATGCAGAAAATTTGTTAGAAGATAAATTAGAGGAACATGACCTCTGTTATTGACATTGGTGGAAATAGAAGAAAAATGGGTCGTAAAAGTAATTTTAATTTGGTCAAACTAATTAGGGAAATGCATATGCAGAATGTCGACTTTTACCGGTGAATGGCAACAATCACGTAGTCGCTTTCGTGAGTCTCCGAAATCTTTGTTATATCCGATTTGATATTAATTTATTCGTTGATATTATTGTATTTATTCGATATTTTAATGTCTGCTGAGGACAGATTAGAAGAAAAAACATCAGTGTTCGGAGCATCGGTTAAATGCATACTGAGCAGTGGCACTTGACCTTAAAAAAACATTGAATGTAGGGCATACCGGGCAAATGTATACCGGACAGTGGCAATTAACTAGACCTAGTATATATTTCGGATATTTACCTAAGCTACAGCCAAACTTACACACAAATATTCTACAGAATGTTTTACCCTTTCAGTTTCTTACCTATAACAAAATAAACGGCACTTTTGAGGATAATTTTTATTTTATTATTATTATTTTTTTATATTAAAGTCGTTGAACAGCCGATCCAATTTTTGGGTTTCCAACTTCTAATGTTCAACTCCATAGCTTTGTAATTTGGAACCCAATCCAGAAGACAAAGGAACTCCTGGATTAAGTATTGGGAGAAATTTGCCTTCGTGGAGGACTTTTTGATGGAACTAACCAGCATTTGCGTTACATGGAGAGGAAAACCACGAAAGCCTTCCATGGTTAGCCCGATGGCAATGGGACTCAAACCTATGATCCCTCTACCACTGTGGATATTTTAGGTCAGCAATGTGGCCTGTACGAACCTGGGGCGAAATTCGTATCGACCAGCCATCGCTGGGATTCGAAACCGGTACACTTGTTTGGAAGGCGATACATACATATATAATATAATA
>NC_092209.1:87192206-87199080 GCF_043381705.1 Parasteatoda tepidariorum
GGCGTGTTCCCATCACGCCCGAGTCACCAATATATATATATATGAGAAGAAATAAGGATGTGAAGAAAGTTTCGTTTTAATAGAGCTTTTACTTGAATAACTATAAATGTTTTCTCAAGGATTCATTAACTTGATAGTTATACAATAAAAATTAAATTTATCAGACCAACTCTAATGAAATGAATGTTTACTCCACAGATAAATGTATCGATCTTTTATGACAGGAAAATTATTTCTCTTCTAATTTGGTAACTCCCTTTTCATCAAAGTCCTTTTTATAATAATACTTGCAAGAAACAAAAAATAATCACAAATATCGAGTTTTAAAGATATTTGCTTGAGAAAGCAACAACACAAATTTATCTTAACAAGAATTTTTATGCTATAAATACATTTATTATTCTCCTTTTTATAATTTTATAACGCATTAGCAAAATGGGACTTCATGGCGTCCTCACTTTTCAACTACAATAATCAAGAGTAATAGTAAACAGTGTGCAAGCGCTGCTATGGCGACCGTTGCTGTTTGATAATTACTTTAAGAATTCTTTTTTTAACTTTTAATTATGTTATGCATTAAGTTGGTGAGTTTATTTAATAGATATGGGTCCACAGAAATCCCATAAGTACTTCGTGAGTTGTGAATAAAAGAGAATTTCATCATTTGAACGATACTTTTGTTTTTATTGTTTTAATTAAGAATCAGAAATTCTAACCTACAGTTAAAACTGGATCGTTTTCAATACTAATTCAGGTGAATATCACACATAAAGAGGGTCCAAACTGATTGAAACGGTCTCAAACGTTAGAGTTGAATCAAGAAAAAAAACGATGCAAAGCCCTAAGCTTACCGAGGCTGAAAAAGCCAAAGCTAAAGAACGTAGACTGGAATACCTTAAGCGTTACGCACAAACGAATTTCGTTCGTTAACGCAAGCATAAAGCCCGTCCCTCATAAAAGTACCAAAGTGGTTGAGAGAATTGAACCCTACCGAAGAGCGAATGGTGACTCTCCGAACCCCTTTCCTGCAAATACGAGAAATGGATGTTGATCACCAGTTAGGAATAAAAGAATCCGCTGTCAGCGTACCCAATAACTTGCACAAGACCTTAGACTACCTTCCACGCAATATAAATGATTCATTCACTTTTCATATAAAATTGAAAAAAAGCATAGCTTTCATGTCATATTTCATGTATGAACTTGTGAATCCGAAACGGGTGTATGATGCAGCTTACAATCTCCATCAAACACCATTGTACTTATCCGGAAACGTTAATATTGATCTCAATTGGCTGTTCAATGTCTATTCAGTCATCAAAAGAATATACACAGAATGTGTCTGAGCTGCGTTTAAATGCGTCTGCGAAATGGTGTACCGAGCAGTTCAGGATTAACAGTATGTCTAAGATTAAAACACAATAAAGTTTAGACAACAACCATTTTGCAAATAGGTAATCTGTGATCGCCTTGCGGTGATCACCATTTTCTTCATTTTGTAGTGAATCATATTTTTTATAGTTTTATTTATTTTGCTATTGTGTAGAATATGTTTTGTTAGGTTCTTTTTAATTTTAGAATACTTGTGAGGAATGAAGTTCAAAAAAGAGCACACTTAATTATTATTTAAGGAAAACGGAAAAGATATTTAAATCGTTAATGAAAAAAGGCCGAAAACATCAAAGCTTGTTTGGTTTCTGGAGGAAACAAGGAAAATTTGAAAGGTGACTGTTAGAATCTACTAGTGAATTGGAGTTATATTTTTGTAGTGGTAGATACACTACAGTACTCTCCCACCAGAATTTTATCTGTGATGGAATTTGATGAACGGATACTACTAGTTGATTCATTGCTGTTTTTTGAGAAGCCGGGAGAGATGTATTAAGACCACCGCACTTTTTGAGTGCTGATCGTGATAGCTGTATTAAGTTCACGGTCATGGCGGCTCCTATGTTGCCTTTAGCAGTTCAGTGAATATGTTGTACGTTATGTGTGATCGAGACTGAGTAGCAACAGCGTGAGGAGGTCAATGTCGTAGTCACAAGCATCAAGTCAGCTGTTCAATGTGGACTATTCATCAAAGTAGGCGTCTTCAAATCGTAATGGGAGTTTCTATCATGGTAGGCGTGTTCCCATCACGCCCGAGTCACCAATGTGGGGAGTGAGTAGTTAGCGACCATGTCAACCTTCATCTATGAAAAAATACCTCCCCATAGAATTGAGTTAACTTGTCTTATATACTAGTGAATTGGAATTATATTTTTTTAGTGGTAGATACTGGTAGTGCTTTGCACTCCCGTGCCACAGGTCCTGGGTTCGATCCTTGAGCCTGGAAAGGTTGACTCAGCCTCAGCCTTTCATCCCTTCAGTGGGTCGATAAATGAATACCAAGCATGTTTGGGAACATGCTTGGACATCCAAGCATGTCCTGCACCCCACAGTCCAAGGTCAAGAAAACTGAGATGGGCACAGTAGGCCTTGGCACTCTATGTGCTGTCGTGCCACTGAGTTTAGATACACTACAAACTTCTCGTTTTTTCTGGCAATCAAACAGGCTTTGATTTTTAGTCCCGTCTTCTTCCGTTGTTATTTCGATAGTATTTTTATTCTTTCTCCTTTTAAATATTTATTTGTGATTATTTTTAAGTACTTTGTTTGTTTTTGACCTGGATTCTAAAATTACATAGTAAGGGTGATGGTTATGGAATTATTACAAACTTGATTATTACTTTTTATTATTACAAACATATGCGCATTTTCTTATTTTTGACTTAATCGATGTTTCAACTGCAGCTGTTTTAAAAATCAGTGCTCCTTGTGCTCTCTTAATTATTTCGACTTTTTTCTGGGTGAAAACTAACAGTTAGTTAGAAATGAAGTAAAACTATTAAAATACAATATAAGCTACTAATATGCCAAGACATTTAGTTTTTGTCTCTTTTTCTTACACAAAAATGACAATCTAAGATTTTAGGTACTTTCTGGAAATTTGAATTCACAGTTATTATGATTGAACTGACTACGCAACAGTTTTTGCAGAAATGTGCAACTCATCGAAAGCAATACGTTGAACATCGTCATCTCTGATCCGATAACCTTATAAAGCAGGGGTTTCCAACTCACATGAGNTTCACATCACGCCCGAGTCATCAATGTGGGGAGTAAGTAGTTAGGTCATGACCATGTCAACCTTCATTTATAAAAAAATACCTCCCCATAGAATCGAGTTAGCATGTCTTATATACCAGTGAATTGGAATTATATTTTTGTAGTGGTAGATACAGGTAGATACAGGTTTGCGCTCCCGTGCCATAGGTCCTGGGTTCGATCCTCGGGCCGGGCAAGATTGACTCAGCCTTTCATCCCTAAATGGTCGATAAATGAGTACCAAGCATGTTTGGGAACTAAACACTGGGGGTTCCGCGTTCGGCTGACCACCTGACCGGAACATTTGCTCCTGCACCCCAGAGTCCAAGGTCAAGAAAACTGAGATGGGCACAGTAGGCCTTGGCACTCTATGTGCTGTCGTGCCACTGAGTTTAGTTTAGTTTAGTGATAGATACACTACAAACTTCTCGTTTTTTCTAGCAATCAAACAGGCTTTGATTTTTAGTCCCGTCTTCTTCCGTTGTTATTTCGATAGTATTTTTATTCTTTCTCCTTTCAAATATTTATTTGTGACTATTTTTAAGTACTTTGTTTTTGACCTGGATTCTAAAATTACATAGTAAGGGTGATGGTTATGGAACTCCCTTTCTTTTTATTATTACAAGCATATGCGCATTTTCTTATTTTTGACTTAATCGATGTTTCAATTGCAGCTGTTTTATAATCAGTGCTCCTTGTGCTGTCTTAATTATTTCGACATTTTTCTGGGTGAAAACTAACAGTTAGTTAGAAATGAAGTAAAACTATCAAAATACAATATAAGCTACTAATATGCCAAAACATTTAGTTTTTGTCACTTTTTCTTACACAAAAATGACAATCTAAAATTTTAGGTACTTTCTGAAAATTTGAATTCACAGTTATTCTTATTGAACTGACTAAGCAACAGTTTTTGCAGAAATGTGCAACTTTTTGAATGCAATACGTTGAACATGCATTACATCATCATTTCTGATCCAATAATCTTATAAAGCAGGGGTTTCCAGCTTGCATGAGGCCGGGGGGGTACAATTAAAAACACAAATCAAATGGTGGGCCGCATTTTCATCAAAATTTTATGTAGGACTCTTTTATGTTTGAAGGAACATTAAATATTACTGCCAGATTTTCACCAAGTTGTACAAAACAAAAGTATTGAATGACAAATTAAAATAAGAAGTAGATTTTTAAAATTATTTAATTGCATATTAAAAAATTCGGGCTACAATAACTTTAATGTGCACCCATGTATTAAACAATTAATGTGCAACAGATATCTAATTGTTAAGATATAAAACTTTAAAAAGGTTGATATTAAAACTTACATAGTAGCACACAAAATGTTCAATGACAAAATTGAGATTTGTCTGCTGCAACCACCAGAGAATGGATATTTACATTTTAATTTTAAAATTTACAAATGTGTGTGCAAATATTTTCGTCCAAAATGAGTGGTCTCAAAAAATTAAATCGGGGAATTTCTTCGAGAAAAGTTTTGATACACACATGCTAAATTATATTCACAAAATACAAAAAAAAAATGAAATAAAAAAGAGCAACATACACAATGATTTCTGTATTTGAATAAATATTTTCTAGGATGCAAAACCTGAGAAATAGTTTTTTTTGCATCGTTGGTATGATAAATTTTACAGAAACGAAGAAATTAGGTTTTTATTAACGAGAAAAGTATTTTTAACCTATATAGATTTTTTACGAAAATTGTCCGCACAATAATGACAACTAATATATTTTAGTTTGCGGGCCACAAAAAAGGCTTCTCGGATCGGATGCGGCCCCCGGGTCGCCAGTTGGAAACCACTGTTATAAAGCAATAAATTGTTCGTCTGGTCGAACTACCGGTTGTGGTTAAAATAGGTATACGACAAGTATTATTCGAAACAAACAAAATACAAAAAAATAATAATAGAATATTAACTGTATGCAATCTATATATATATTTCTCTTACACGGCGACAAAAAAAGCCTCATTACAATTCCCCGAATGGCAACACTAGAAAACCGACCAATGATTGCCGCTAAAAATGTCACATGCCAAATCTAGCTGAGGTGGCCCAACATATAGCGCTTTTAAAAACGGAAACTGAATTCACCCTATCGGGATGTTCAATTCAACTGCAGCAATCTCATACTATTAAGCTAGGTAGAAGTGAGTATTCTTTGTCGATAGATCTCTATTTTAGTATTTTGTCGAAAGCACTTTTTTTCACGAATTTATATATTACGAATTTATTTGACAATTTTTGATTTATATCACGAATTTATTTGTTTTATTATTGTTATTTGTTATTCGTTGAAAAATGAGTCTCAGTCGTGCTGTTACGTTTTTGAAGTATAATCAAAAGCCATTCATGGTTATTATTTTTTAAAAACATAATGTTTTGTTTATGCAGGTTTTTCCATTGCAATTCACTTATTTCAATTTTTAATAGACTTCATTATAGCCAAAATTTTAACCATTTTAAAGACATATCAGTTTTAGAAATTTTATCTCAAGATTTTACACTATAGCACATTTATAATAGGTTTAACGAATAACATGTCATTTATTTGAATTCAAATTTATTTTAATGACTTAGTATTTACTAAAAAGATGTAATTTTTTTAAAAACAAATGTTATATGGATTTGAATGATTGTTTTGAATTCTTAGAATTTTGTGCATTTGCAATGTACCTAAGTTAGTAGCGAGCGAAGAGAGCTTGGTTTGCGAAGCAAACCATGTAAGATTGCGTAGCAATTTTCGGGGGTAGGTCAGCGTTAACGAGCAGGTGGCGCAGCCCACTAGTTGTTAGAAAAAGTCATGGAGTCAAATGTGCAAAAGCAAAAAGATGATAAGCGCATTTTCTTAACTTATGGCATCTTAAACTTATGGTATGTTTATTTTTAACAACAATATGCATCCAGGCTTTTTTTAAAAATTTTACATAAATATATAGTGATTCTCTCAGAATTAGAAAGCCAATTTTATTCGTTTTCTTTTTACACTTTCATATCAGATTTCATGAACAAAATAATTATGAAACAAAACTTAAGTACACAGAAAATAATAGCAGTGAAATAAAATACATTAGGTATTTGCAAAATAGATAATAATGTGAAGCAATTTGAGTTACAGGATTTTTATTCTCCTGTATTACAATAGGAATATTACATAAAATAAATTGTTAAAATGCACTGAATATACATTTTGCCTGCTTTCCTCTTTTAATAAAAGATCACTTTACATATGCATAATTTAAAAAAATATACAGTTGAGATATTTATTTTAATTCGATTAATTTCTAGGACTGTTCAAGTGTATGAATACATTTTTTTTTTAAATATGCAATTAATCAGAAAATCATACAGTGCGATTAATTACAGAGACTTTTTTCCAATAAATTTGCTCTCGAAGTTAGATGTAAATAATTTGCTTTATTTGATTAAAATATCACAATAGGTATAATAGTTTAGGTATTACAATACAATACTTTAGAAAGGGAGTTATATAAACGCATTTAATATGTTGGATAAAATGTTCAAAATAATTGAGGACGTTTTTAGAAAGTTGTAAAAAATACCAATTATATGAAGAAAAAAATTAAATACTTTTTAAGAGAGTAAAAAAAAATATATTTAATAGTAACTAGCGAGAAATAACGCATACTGTTCCTCTTTTAAAGCATTTATGATTTCAGAATTAATATATATATAGTGGTCTCAAA
>NC_092209.1:87199291-87217331 GCF_043381705.1 Parasteatoda tepidariorum
ATATATGCACATTAGATATAAAAATGAAAATAAATGTCATATATATTTTGTTCAGCAATAAGTTTTATAGAGAAAGAAACGTATCAAAAATGGATATTTAGTAATATTTTGATTATTGATAGCTCTTATGAGATGAATGGAATTATATATGAATGCGAATTTATGAAATTAATACGAAAATGAAAAATAATTGAAACTTACAACTTACAATTAGGATTCAATCTAGAAAACCTAATTTTCAATAAGACAGAAAAATGTGAGAAAAAATTTTGCATCCTTAAAATCTCACATTCATAAAATTTATTTAATATTTGTATTGATTTGATAGGAATAATATTTTTTAAGTTGTATGTTTAATATTGCTTATATTCTGTGAGTTGGTTATTTTCGTTTAAATAGTATTTTCCCATTTAATCCACGAAGGGCTGTACTTCCTTGACTTTTTATCCGCTCTGAGATTTACTACCGCGACATTTCTTCTACGACAGGTTTTACTACCGCGACATCTCTTCCACGCAATATTTCATTTCCGCAACATTTCTTCTGCGACAGGTTTTATTTCCGCGACATTTCTTCCGCGCTCTATTTCACTACTGCGACTTTTTTTCCACGTAAGTTCTTCCTTCAAGTCAAAAAAACAGCAGGCCTGGGCCCAGCCTGCGTGTTCATGTCAATTACAGGGTGCGTAGCCAGATTTCTAAACAAAAAATGAGCCCCCTTTAGGTACTTTTTAAGCACTCAAAAATATTTTTAATCACTTTCCAAAAAAAGATCATAATTGTGCAGTAATAAAAATTATTTTTTTCTATCGCTTAAAGTTCTTAATTTATAAACGTAAAATCTATAAAGTTCAAAAGCATTTTCAAAAACTTTACATAATCATGCTAAAATAGCTAGTATCTGATAAATATTACAGAGAAAATTGTAAAAAATCATGCATTTTTTTGTAATTTAGAACAATATTCTACACGGCAAAGAAAGAAAAACTCTTTTTAAAAGATAGAAAATTCAGCACTTTTTGCAAACCCCGATTAAAAAAAGCGCCTTTAAGGACTTTTAAAAAACGTAAATCAAAAATAAGCACCTTTTTAAAAAACTCTATGCACCCTAAAAATATGATGATGAAGTTATAGCTTTCGCGACATTTTTTCCGCGACCTTTCTTCCACGAAAGGTTTCTTCCCTAACATGATATTTCTTCCACGTAAGGTTTCTTCCCTTTCGCGACATTTCTTCCGCGTAAGATTTCTTCTCTTCCGCGATATTTCTTCTACGTAGGGCATGATGCACTATCGTGACATGATGCTCTCTACATGTTCTACTCGTCTGATACTTCGTCCTTGACCCTTGTAGTATTATTTCGGTGCAATATCGTATTTCTTTGTGCAATACTCTTGATAATTGCGATATTTCTTGACAAAATTTTGCAATGATATGATTTTGAAAGAAATCGAGAGTCACAATATTTTACCTATATATACTTCAATTAAATTTACCAATACTTATTTACCTCAATGCAAGTTGTAATGAAATTATTAATATGAATTGAGAAGCCTCACCTTTATTATACTTTAAACAGGGATGAGTCCTCAATTTACTTTCCATTTAATTTAATAAGTATAAATTAAGATAGCGTTATTGAGATGAATTCATTATCTAATCCAGAGTTAAATTTAAGAATAACAATGTCTTAAAGTTTATAAACGTTTAAAATAAAACATTTTTTTAGTGCGTGTCAAAAATTAATTAAAAAACTATTCATTTAAGAAATGCGGATTTCCAAAATGCGTTATTAATATACAAACATTGCATTCCAATTTTCTGCAAAATTTATGTTAGTTAAGTTTTAAACAACACAAAAAAAAATAGTGTTAGGAAAAAAACAATCTATTAAAATAAGTTAATAAAAATAGAGGAATGAAAAAATTTTCTCAAATACATTATTTTGCAAAATTGTTTGATGAAAATAACTTAACACTTGTTTGAATTTTTAACAAATATTTGTTCATCAATATATCTGTATATATTTGATGTACTATATGAAAGAATACATCCGATATCATACATTTTTAATGGGATATATCCTTCCGTATCAGTGGTTTATAAATTTTGTAAATGTTCATATCAAATTTGAATGGACATTTCACGAAAATTGTGCTCCTAAATGCTGTAATATCAATAAACACAGAAAACTTATGAAAAACGAGAAACCATCAAAAGCAGGAATTGCTGGGAAATGTGTCACAGCAGCGGGAAAACAGCAGAACGATCAAAACAAGTAGTAAACTGAAAGAAAAGTAAATTTATGAATTAAATGCATCTAAAAGAATCTCACATAAGGGGTCTGCCTAGGTTTTTTTGAGAGGTACCTACTTTGCGAAAATTTGGACATAATTTGTAAAAAATTAAAAGTTGCATTAAAAAATCAACACCAAAATATTGTAAAATAAGAAATTATTTTCGAAAATTGTCGCTACAAAATAAAAATTATTTATGACTGGTAAATTTCTATATATTTTTCCGAATATATTAAAAAATATTTTTGATATTTTAAAATTTCGAGCTTAAAATTGTATCCAAATAAAAAAATCAATTGTCCACAGTTTAATTTCAACTTGCATTTGACAGTTCTAGAACTAAAATTTATTTTCATTATAAGAAAATTTTCGACTAGGTCATACAAGTTTCATAAGGAAAAAAAAATTCATAAAAAAATAAAGGTCTGTTAGAATAAATTTGCAATGTTAAAGATAATGTTCGAATGTTTAGAATGATGTTCGAATTTTGACTTTCTGTGAAGTTTATAAAGTGAGAACCTTGTTGTTTCATTTTAAAAACTGTGGGGTTCATATTTTTTTTTTATGGGGATACAAAAACAAAATTTTAAGACACGAAGAATCTTAGAACTTGATTTTTTTGAAAAGTATTTTGTGAAACTACCTTTTATTCAAAAGTTGAATTTGTGAAGGTACCGCTAAACGGTAGTAAATTTTCCCTGGGCAGACCCCTGAACATTATTATTAACGCGTCACAAAATAAGATAAATAAATAAAAGAGATGACTTTACTTAAATATAAAGTTCAAAATGACAGTAAGTGTAAGAAATTATTTCCCAATGTTTGAAAAATATGGAGTGGGGATATAAGAGAACATTGAACCTAGACTGGTTAGAATGAGGCATGATTTCTCATCATCGACAGGTCGTGTGCGGTCTTCTAGCTCGCACAGTGAGAAAAAAACTCAATGAATAATTTTTTTGATTGAACTTGCACATAATAGGACTCTTCTAATGGTTTGAGGGATAGAGTGACCTCAAATACGCTAATTACTAATTAGGAAATCAGACACAAAAATGTACTTTCTCTAAATAGACAAGCCTTTTTCTGGATTTGCTGCCCTCAAAATATAGGAGGTGGCAGCAATCTGGAAAATATGATTAAATTAGCAGTTCAAAGTTTGCACCCCTTAATGTTTATTTTTCTTTTGCATATCTCGAGTACTTTTTAAGCAAATTGAAAAGTTTTTGCACACCAATTACAAATTTCGTTTTTAAATTTAAAAAAAAATTAATTAAAAAAAATAAAAACTTGTTTTTCTTCCCTCGGAATTATCTTTGGATAAACGAATTTTATAATTATATGTGAAAAAACTTTCCATTTGCTTAATAGTTCACGAGATATGACGAAATACGCAAAAAGAAAAATTTTACATTAGTTCCGCATTCGACAAAAAAAAATTTTTTATTCAGAGAAAGTTCGTTTTTGTGTCTGAATTCGTAATTTAAAATATCACCTTAATTAACATGAAGGTCATCTCCTCGAACCATTAAAAGAAAGTCCGTGAAATTCCAATCATCAGATCAAAGATTTTAAATTTATTGATTGGATATATTGATAGATTTTTAAGATTTTTTTGTTTTTTAACTTTCAAAATTGTAAAATTTTGTTAAATAATGTTTACACGCAGGATTTAATTTATCTTGCTTCGTAATCATGATGATAATATTAATTTTAATGTTTTTGAATTTAAGTATTAAAAAGGAATTAATTAAAATATATGATTAAAAGGAAGTATTAAAAATAATTAAGAAAATATCTGCATTTGTGACTTATATGATAAAAGAAATTATTTTAAATTTAATATGAATAAACTAATTACATGGAATTCTTAGGTAACTAAAATACATTTGTTAAAATACTATTTTTTTAATCAAATGAATAGAATTAAAAGAATTTGCAGTAATGTTTGTTTATCCAAAAAACAAATAGACAAACTCTTCCAAAATTTGATAAATTTGCTATTCAAAATTTAATAAATATGCTGATAAATTGTTATTCAACACACTATTATATATATACATAAATAGTAGCCTGTAGGGTCACATTTGTGGCCCCTATTAAGCCTATAATTATTTCCTCTGGTAGGGTACACTAGTACCAGGTAATATAATACGTGGTCCAGTTTGAGTATTATGGGTCAATATTAAAGGGAGATATAGGGCCATGTTGTAATACAGGATATTGACATCGAATTTCTTCATATTAACAATGTATATTCAACTAAAGTAATTATATACTATATAAAATTATAGAGTTAATTGCATGTATGATTATGAATAAATTTATTAAAAATTTCCTTGTTAACTAAATTTTATTTTTATCATGTGCAAATCCAATTCGGGCAAATCTGTGACTAAAAATCTCCTAATATGAAATAAAGAATTTTTAACAATAAATATTCCTTACCCATTTTTTACCCTCTCTGTTTCTAACCTGTAACAAAATAAAAATTGATTGATTAGATGCCCTCCTATATGAACATGTTTTGTGGCATGAATAACGAGCCAATTTTCTGGCTCAAAATCTATGTCAAAATTTTTTTCAAGATGAGTAGGTTTTTGTGCTGTCATATTCCTGGCTTCTTGAAATCATTAATAACATAAACTACATAGATTTATCTGAGTTATTTTAAGAAATCCTGTTGTTTTTCTGCAGAATGTAAACGTCTTAGGCCAAAATATTAAATTAAAGTAAGGTTATATGCCATAAAATGGCGAATTTATCAGTATCCTGGCTGTCATTTTCCTGGCTTATAAATTCCAGAACATTGAAATGTTACCAAATTTTTTTTTAACTGCTAATACTGTAAGGAGGGAAAGCAAATATTAACCTAATACCAAGTTTATGTATGATTGTAATATGGTTGGATGTAATCAAAGTTATTTATTTATTTAATGATTGGTTATTATACACAATTTTATTCTGTACATATCAGCAACAAAAGAAAATTGAGTATTTCTACAATGGATAAAAAGAATTAATTTAAGCAATTTACGGTCCATCTAACAAAATTGAGTCGCATTGGTCTCCTCAAAGGAAGCGTTTATTTTGTTATAGGTCAGAATTTCATATTAGTTATTGTGGATAACGCATTAGTCTCCTCAAAAGAACCGTTTATTTTGCTGTAGGTTAGAATTTTATATTGGTTGAAATAAACGGCATAAAATAAACGGTACTTTTGCGGAGACTTACGGATAACGCATTGGTCTCCTCAAAAGAACCCTTTATTTTGTTATAGGTTAGAATTTCATATTGGTTAAAATAAACGTCACTTTTCTCAAAAGAACCCTTTATTTTGTTATAGGTTAGAATTTCATATTGGTTAAAATAAACGTCACTTTTGAGGAGACTTGTGGATAACGCATTAGTCTCCTCAAAAGAACCGTTTATTTTGCTGTAGGTTAGAATTTTATACTGATTAAAATAAACGGCGTAAAATAAACGGCACTTTTGAGGAGACTTGTGGATATCGCATTAGTCTCCTCAAAAGAACCGTTTATTTTGCTGTAGGTTAGAATTTTATATTGGTTAAAATAAACGGCATAAAAAAACGGCACTTTTGCGGAGACTTGCGGATAACGCATTGGTCTCCTCAAGAGAACCCTTTATTTTGTTATAGGTCAGAATTTCATATTGGTTAAAATAAACGGCACTTTTGAGGAGACTTCTGGATAACGCATTGGTCTCCTCAAAAGAACCCTTTACAGGAACGGCACATTTGAGGAGACTTGTGGATAACGTATTGGTCTTCTCAAAAGAACCCTTTATTTTGTTACAGGTTAGAATTAGGTTAGAATTTCATATTGGTTAAAATAAACGACACTTTTGAGGAGACTTGTGGATAACGCATTGGTCTCCTCAAAAGAGCCCTTTATTTTGTTAGAAACAGAAAGTGTAAAACGTTGCATAGCTTACTTCTAAGTTTAGGTGGAGGGGCGTTTTCTGATTTCATCTCCATCGGACAAAAGATTAGCAAGCCCATACAATCGAGCTATATCTTCAGGAGAAGCATAAGCTTCTGGTACTTGGACAACGTGTCCCCACTTCCCAAAATCTCCTCCTCCTTCCGACTCATCATCCATATAACGTCCCACGTGAGCATTTCTGAAAAAGAAATCAGATTCTTTTTTAGATACATCCTAAAATATGTTTATAAAGAAATTATTTTAGTTTAGAAAAACAAGATATTCAATTTTCCTTCAATAACAATTCCTTCAATTTTCAAAATATTCCATAGCTACAAATAAAACTAATAAATTAATAGTTGAAGAAACGGTATTAACATCAAATGTCATCCACTACAAGTTTTAAAAAAAATGTATTTGAACACTTGAGTGTATGAATAAAAAGTATTGTATTAACGATTGAAAATTTGAACAAGATATAGGGAGAATGTGAACTAATAGAAGGAATTTAATACGCATATTTGTTTATAGTTCCAACTCACTATAAGAACAATTTCATGTGCCATTGCGAATTTAATTAATAACAAACTTTTACTATACTTTGAAATGTTAAGAAGAAGCTGTATGGATTACAATGCAGTGATTATTGATTCTTTATTTATTGTCAAAGCTCGTGTAAATGTTTGCTTGATTTGTGAAAGTGTGTTTATGAGCTGCTGATGAAGGAACCGAATAAAGTATTGGTTATTTCTTACCCGTCAGATCTCTTATTGTATCCTCCTGTCGGAATATATCTTTAATCGAATAAAGTATCAGTAATTGAATTAAGTATCGGTTATTTCTTACCCGTTAGATCTCTTATTGTATCCTCCTGTTGGAATATATCTGTAATCGAATAAAGTATCAGTAATCGAATTAAGTATCGGTTATTTCTTACCCGTTAGATCTCTTATTGTATCCTCTTGTTGGAATATATCTGTAATCGAATAAAGTATCAGTAATTGAATTAAGTATCGGTTATTTCTTACCCGTTAGATCTCTTTTTGTATCCTCCTGTTGGAATATATCTGTAATCGATGGGATAAAAGAACGGTGAAGATCTTTTGGAGACCCTAAAAACTGAAGGAATAGTGTGACGATTTAGCCATTTTTGAATGCCTTCGTTTTTCTCTTCCTGCGGCCTGTAAGAAAAAAAAGTTTTTTAATTTATTTTCGTTATAGCACTTATAAATAGATCACCCTCATCTTTTCGTCGAAAAAAAATTATAAAAAATATGCGCAAATATAGGGCATGTACAAATATATAGTGTATGCGCAAATATAGGTCTATATGCGCAAATATAGACCTATGATAAATATAGGGTCGGAAAATAATATTTAATCTAAAAAACCCACTTGATAGTCGCAGGGAGGAAAGACAACCCTTCGAAGCACCTCCAAATAAAATTAGGCAATCAAACAGGTTTCGATGTTTTTGTTTTCTCTTCCGCACTAGCGATTAGACCGTGTTCAATAGCGATTTTTGTTTCACTCTCGCTTTGAAATGAATTTGTGAACTTCAATTCGACAAGGGTTTCAAAAATATTTAGGAATTATATATATTATTTTTTTTTTGAAACACTCTGTATAATTTTTATTTCACGATGTACTTTAAATAACTCCAGTATTTTTTTCTCTCTATTGGGATTAAAAAACACTATTTTTAAAAACCAATAGTGAGGTATAAATTGCTTTTCAATCCATCATCAGGCTAACTAAACTTTATTTTTATCTTTATCAAAAACTCATTATCAGAAATTAAAATTCAAATGGATTTTTGTCTTTTTAAAAAAAATAAGTTTGCTTGCTTTTTTAAATTATAAATAAAAGCGTTTTTTGTCTTGATTAACTTATTTATTCTAATTATTTTTGTCCAATTCTTCCTCCGGCCCATAAAATCTGCATTTGAACCAAATTAAAAGCTACCCAGGAAACGATGTAATGCAATTTAATAGCTAATCAGGGCTACAAAGTGAACAGAAAGGATAGATCTCTCCTTTGGAGAGACTTACCGCTCCGGGCTTCTGATTACAGTCAGTGACGTCACGACTACGCAGCATGAACTTCTCGCTTTAAAAATAAATTGTTTCGCATGTAACTACCATTCGTTTTAGAAATTTATTTCAATGCATTCATTGTTTTCTATGACTTTTTTATTATTTTGAGGTACTTTTCTTCTCATCTGATTTAAAAAATTGAACAGTCAAATATCACCGACAAGAATTATTATAAAACACAGAATTAGGAAACGTAATTTTTCCTGTTTTGCTTCAGAAAATATAAAGGTGACGTCAAACGAATTATAAAATGTACTAGAAGGATTTATGTGAATAGAAAAAGTACAGGTTGCAGGTTCGGTATTCCCTTCAATCCAGCAAACTCTACAATTTTATCACCATTTTGATCTGAGACAACCACTGAGAAATTTTTCTAACTTTAAAATGTCATTTTTTAATACTTTAAGGAAATGTATGAATACTATATTTTTGAACTGAAATAATGTGCTAGCAGAGTAAAGTTTGACAGCTTTTACCGGAAAAGTGTAAACATACTACTCAATTCTTACCTAAATAAAGTATAAACAGTATGCATGAAACAGAAAGTACAACAGTAGAAAGTATGCGATATTCGCGATCTGTGTGCGGCGTGACGTCATAAGATGGTGAATGGTAGCTTCAGTTTTGATTAAGGAACGAACCAGTCCTTCTCCTTAGGACTATCTATAGTTTGTCTACGGTAAGAACTCCCCCATCACAAAATCTGAGGCCGCTTGTTGCTATGGAAACAAGAATAGCCCATTTCTGGAAGGGTAACTTCTCTTCACGTTTGGGTTAACACAATAAACCGAAGAAAAAGATTCCCTTTCTCTCGTCGTCTCGAGCCAAAACCAGTCCTAAGCAGAGACCCCACTTGAAATAGCTATACCTCGTTACTATAATCACCGCCACGGGGTCCAGCGGAAAGGCAAGGGGAGTTCTTACTTTAGACAAACTAGATCAGAATGAAAACCTACCGTGTATCAATGTATCGTGAGTTAGGAGGTAGAAGTAGTAAGTCATCTTCCAGTTCACTCTCTTCGTTGCCAGGTACAAGGATTCCATTGTCTCTGTGCTGGAAGACGTAGGGATAGCGGTATTCGGGTGTCTCGGAGTAGCCACTATATCGTCCGGGAATCTAATAAAAGTACAAAAAATTTATAATGTTTAAGATAGTCATGGATGTAATTTCACCTACTTCACGAACGATGTTTTTTTTGCGTTTAGAGTGCGTATTATAGTTACATTACTTTTAAATACTATCAACCATCAACTAAAATAATTAATACAAAGTAACTCGAACAGTGGTAACCCGTATATAATCCGTATATATTCGTCAAACGTATCTGTTCAATTAAATCTTCAATTTATCCGCACTAATCATGCAATTTTAGTTGCACCGATACTGGTTTAAATCATTCCCAGAAAGCAAAGTAAGGTTTATTTTCTCTCAACAAAACCCTTGTAATGAAAAGGTTTGTATTGCGGTTTACGCGCCAACCTTCTAATTTTAAAACGAGATTTGTGACAATCTGCTCTATTCTATACACATTACCCGAATCCAAAACCTTGGAAAACAACCTTTTACATAAAAACCTTAAATTGAGGTTGACCTAGGGTTTTCAAGGGTGAAAAAATCATTTCATAAAGCTAGTCTCAATCTGAAAATGCAATATAAATAATAAAAACAATATAAGTAATATAAATAATAAAATTCATTTCTTTACCAATATTTTATTTATTAGATGCTCTCAGCTCGCTTTGCTGACCTGCCTCATGATCACTTCACCTTATTAAAAAATTTTATTTCATTTTCGGTTACAATTAAAAACATTTTTAAATGCTTTTCACCTGAAATGTTAGTTAGTAGCAGTGTGAAAAGTTAATTTCTATATGTAATAAACAATTCTTAATAAACATGTTTACTTTAAAAGGTTGCGCAATAATATCACACATTTACTTTTTACATTCACCACTTTTAACTTTTCGTCTTTAATTCTAAATAATAACTAAAATTGCTTTGAATAATATAGAGAAGGGAAGATAAGTAAATATTAAAGGTAAATACCGATATCTATATTTGTTTGATCTATATATTCTTCGATTAAAGTTCTACTAAGTGTTATGAATTTTTTTTTTTTTTGAGCTTACAAATTCGCATATGTATAGGAGTAAATAAACAAAAATTAAAATTGGATGAATAAATATTTCACATATTTGCAACTATTATTAATTCCCATATAGCAAAATAAGGTTTATTTCCAGTAAGCAAAAATCTTTTAATGTAAACCTTAAAGGTTTGTAATGAGGTTTGCGTGTAAATCTTCTATCCTTAAAACGATATCTCTGACAATGTGCTCTATTCTACTCACATTACTCTAATCCAAAACTTTGAAAAACAACCTTCTATATAAAAACCTTAAATCGAGGTTGTCCTAGGGTTTTCAAAAGAAAAAAAAATCCTTTCATAAAGCTAGTCTCAAGATGAAAATAACCTTATATCTAGGTCATTATAAGGTTTCTTTTCGCAATGTCTTGTATGCTCAGATAAAATCCATCTTGTCATGAAATTTTAATGGACAATGCAATTTGATCCTATCGCTAGTGTGACGTCAAACGCCATTATATACCGAAGTGACAATACTTTTAAAAAAAGCTTTAAGAAAATAATTTTTAATCCTTTTAGGATGAAAGGTTTGTAATTGCAATATTTTTGCTTTATTGGAAAAAGGTTTTTAGTACAACATTTTCGCGATAATAAAAAGAAAATTCAGACACAGAGCTGCCGTAAGGTTACATGCTTTCTGGCATTTTATGATGATTACAACCAAAAATAAAAGCAGATTCTATGTTTACTATAATTACCATATCAGCGATTTTTCTGTCCAATGGAAATGCACAAAACGATAAAACAATTACATCTTAACGTTTCAACAACTTTCATTATTTTCAAGTGGTCAAAATTAAGATTAAGATCAAGATTTTCATGAAAAAATTTGTTCGTATGGAAAAAATAGAAATTAAATCGTTTAAGAATTGCCGAGCGTTATACCGGTTATTTAAGAGAAATCAATGTCTTTATTGCGTTAGATATTTATTTTTCTGATACAATATAAATTTAAATGCGCGATTCAAATTTCGAGTGTTGTAATAAAATTGTCAGGAAAATACCGAAATTTTCAAAGCAAAGTGAAAATACAATGGTTAGCAATACATAACTGCGAAGGAAAAATCGAAAAATAACTTGGATTTAAGATAAATTAGGTAGAAATAAAGCAAGCTAGAAAGCGTACATTTAAATACGCGATTCGGCGTGTGAATCGTAATAATATCGTACCAAAAATTTACGGAATTAAAAAAAATCGTGTGAAAATGCGTAACAATAACTATCGAAAAGTCGCTTGGATGATATCACAATGAAATCGGCACAAATTAAAAGTGTTAGAAAGTGATTATTCAAATTCAAACTTTCCCTCATCGTATTAAAAAAAATTTGAAATTTTAAAAACATAGCTATACTTGCGGTGAAAGCTATTAAAAACCAGATAAATTATGATTAAAAATGCACAAATGGATCAATCAAAAAATTATATCCTATTTTTGTTCCATTTTTCTAGTAAATAAATAATGATGATTTTAAAAAAGAAATAAAGATGTCTTCCATATTTTCCCCTTTTTCGTATAGGATTGTTCACATAAACGACAGAAAAATGCTCCGCCCTAAAAAAGTTTCTCGCGAAAGTCGGCTAACTTGTCATAAATATACAATTTTTGTATCTTTAATACTAATATTTTGACGGAAACTAGAGGATCGTATTAATGGATTTATCGTTATATGTTTTCGTTACATCGAGTTTTTACTGTATTTAAAAAATTATGTCCCGAACGCTTATTCCTATCAAAGTGTGACTTTTTTAAAAGTGTTTTCTCATTTCATTGGAACTGATCATCTGCACACCAAACTTGTGCTCAACAATAAAACAATTCTGACTTGCAGTTCATTCTAACAATAAGCATATTCATTGTTTAAATTTGTTATTTAAATACAACTTCTTTTATTCCGTACCAACAATACTCTAATTTCATTGTTACCAGATTAATAACGAAACAATGCTTTGTTTCAGTCATTTCCATTTTGATAGTGGTGCGATCAACTTGTTCTTATTAAGCTCTTTTCTAAAAAAAGCGTTTTTAATACCCACTGGCATTATGAAGTGGTTTAGAAGGATCTGCAAGTTCTTTTCCAAAATCAATTGCTGTCCAATGCACAGCGTTGGACAGGGTGAACATTGTTCACTTGCAATTGGATTTTCTGAGCCAGACAGAGTAATTGTTCTGTATGGCCCAGAGAGATTGATTTAATCTCTCTGGATGTCTGGATAAGTAGCATCAGAATATTCTGAGGGTTACGCTGTGTCCGGACCTTTTCTTGCAGTTGCTTTTTCTGTGATTTTTGGCTTTAAGACAATTAAAAATCAAAATATTGTTTGCATTTTACACGATTTTTGGCCGAAGGACAATTAAAAATCGAATCACTATCTGCTTTTTATACGGTTTTTGGCGGGACAATTAAAAACCGACCCTATCCGATGTGGCACCACCTTGTCGTGGTGGATAGGCTTTAAACAAAGAGTGCCACAACAGCTTCAGTAACTTGAAAATAAGAAGAGAATACTTATATATCACAGTATATTAGACAAAATTATAAGTTTATATTCTAACTTAATAATACTTCTAAATGTAAATTTATATATTTACCACTGTTTAAGCTCTTAGAAGATATTGAATGTTTTTAAATAGCTTCACTTTTAAAAAAATCTTTTTGTCACCATACTATTCATAAACAAATATTAATATCATTGATTCACGTAACTAAATAGTTTTAAAAAATTACATTGGAATATAAGGATATAATTTAAAACGAGACATTTTTGAAAACTAAGAAATATTATTTAATTTTATTTAATAAACCTTCGCAATTTCAATAAAAAAGATCCGTTTCAATGTCTGTTATTAAACATTTTAACAATTTTATCCATGTCAATTTTTAATTATTGCAAACCCGAGAAACTAATATATTTTATAAGATTTGTTATATTTTATAAGGAATATATTTTACAACGAATCTAAAAATTAGTCTTCTGAATCTTTTTCTCTTCTGAATAACATTTGATCTGATGATCAGATTTTCACGTTCTCAATCTTAATGGTTCGAGGGTTGACCTCAAATAAACTAATTAATTAGTTTAGACGATATTTTAAGTTACGAAATCAGACGCAAAAACGTTAAAATTACAATTTTAGTCATTTGGGATCATTGTTTTAATCATTTGGGAAATAATTCCGTATCGTGATCTACGCGAAAATAATCGCCAAGTTTTGCAGGCAGTGCCGTGGCCCGACTCGAGCACTCGCTTGAAACTAAAAAAATATCACAAAAGGAACCCAACTCGAAAACCTAATTCGTAGCCCTTTCAAATCTCTTAACTTTTTTTTTTTTTAATTTGCTAGTTTAAAATCCATTTGGCGATTGTAGTTAGCCCGACAGGTCACGATTCTGAAATATTCCGGTCATTTGATTTAAATTGTTGACACTTAGTTTTTAAAACTCTTTTTAAATTTATTATTTTTTTAAAGTTTATAACAAAACATTAGTAATTTTTATAAAATACCAATTGTAAGCCCAAACTGTAGTTTTTCTCAGTTGAATTTTGAAAAACTTGATACAAATAACCTTTTATACTTTATAATTTTATGTTACGTAGTTCATTTAATCGAATTAAAAATAAAATAAAAAACAATAAATTTGTTTCCCATATTTTTTAAACTAACGAGACAGATTCACAATCATTCTCAATAATATTTCGATAAAAAAAATAAATCTGCTGAAATTTAATAAAAAATACTCAATGAAAACCATTTTTTTAAAAAACAAATGAGTTTAATTTGTTCCCTTGAAATCAAATAACCTTTTAACATTTTTAAGAATTCATGAATGACAACTAGAACAAAAGGTTTGATTTAATTATCAAAACCGAAATAGCAGAACCGATTAATATTTTCTATCACATTACAAACTTCATACTCGGCGACAGGTTTAAATATTTGAGTAAGATTCTGAGCTATGCAAANCCAAAATAAGGGTGGTCAAAAAAATTTAAAGGGTGGTCATTTGTGGTCAAAAAATGGTCAAACGAATGCAGTTTGAATTTTTTATTTTCCTCATTTTCGGGGGCTATCTTCGCATAGCTAAGATTCTGAACTCCCAGAAATTCGAACAGACCCTAATATTTAATAAGATGAAACTTTGAAAAAATCTGATTTTTGTATGACAAAATAATTGTTTTCAGAATTAATTTAACATTTTTATTCCCCTTAATAAACTCGACGAATGAAATACACTGCTGGCCACCCAAATTGCACCACCAGGAAAGGCAAGATATATCACAACAAAATTTATTTTGCAGATAACCTGTTGGCCAAGTATCAAATGATTAAATTTATAGACTTCTGTGAAGAGTGGTTCCTGCCAAAATCAGTTGCCAGAGTTGCCGCCGTTGTTGGAGATCACCGCTGCCACGCGCCTCGGCATTTATTCAAAGAGACTTTGGATGTGTTCTTGTGATACAGCAAACCAAGCAGCTTCCACACGTTTCCAAAGTTGATCTGGTGTGGCAGCTGGGGATGTAATCTGGGTCAATCGTTGAGCAATCATGGACCACATGTTTTCTATCAGCGAAAGATCCATAGAGCGAGCTGGCCAGGGAAGCAATTCTGTCTGGCGATAGACGAACTCTTGGACAATGCGTGTCACGTGTGGTCGCGCGTTATCCTGTTGAAATACGGCTGTGGGCAAGCTCTGAAGGTAAGAAAGGACAACTGGCTCCAGCACCTCGGAGCTGCAGCGATGGCTGTTTTAAGTACCGGAAATGTGTACTAGAGGAGTGAGAGAGTGATGTCCAATACTGCCCCATACCATGATACCCGGTGCAGGACCAGTGTGGCTGTGCATAACGCAGCTGTTCAGTATCCTCTCTCCACGGTGTCTCCAGACTCGAATGCAACCATCGTGGTGTTGCAGACAGAAGCGTGACTCATCATTAAAGACGATTTCATTTCATTCTGTCGTTCACATCCTTCCTTCATCGCACCATTGGCGGAGGAGACGTCTATGGTTCTGCGTCAAGGGTAGACGAAGCAATGGACGTCTTGCGGACAGACCACTCTGTGGTAAACGGCGTCGAATGGTACGCGTAGACACTGGATGATGCGTTACAGACTGAATGTGCTGTGCTATGGTTTGTGATGTGACTGAGCTATCAGTCACTGCCATGAGCACAATTGGCCTGTCATCACGTGAAGTGGGGAACTGAGGTGGATGCAATCGAACATGTCGGTCCGTCGTACCCTCTTGCAACCAACGATCACATATCCGCATTACAATTGTTTGGTTTCGTTCAACACGACTACTGATTTCCCTGAAAGATAATCCACAATCTCGGTAGGCCACTATCCTTCCTCTGTGAAACTCGGATACTTGATCAAAAGATGATCGCTATTTTCTACGAGGCATAATTGATCGTTTTTTGAAAAAAAAAAACACAATTGCCGACCTTTAAATCATCGAAATCTCCGAGCCTTAAATAGCGCTTTGAAGTGGCACCACAGGCGCGCGTAATGTGTGTCGGCGCTGAAATTCTAATCATTTGCATATCTCACCTCCGCAAATGCATGTTATAAATTTCATGTTATTCTCATGCTTCCTTCAGGGTGTTGCATTTAAGGTGGCCAGCAGTGTAATTTAAATTGCTTTTCTTTAACCTTTAACTTTAAAAGTAAAAGTTTTTTTTTACTACAAGCGGGTAGGTGACCACGTGGATCAGTCTGCTTCGGAACCGAGGGTGTGAGGGAATTGGTCCTCGTTAAACTGTTCTACCATAAAGTGCTCGACTTCACGTGTAGGTCGTCGAGCTACCGAAGCAGGGGTGCCATCCCCTCTGCAGAGGATCAAAATTGTGATGGCATGTCTTCTGATCTTCCTCAGTGATGTTTCCCAGATTATCGCCAATAGCACATTGTGCAACTTTAATCCGACGCAAATGAACTACAACAACTACAACTTAAAAATAAACTACTTTCCTAAGAGATAAAATATAAATTATTACATACGTGTCGTTTGGCAACAGTCCTTGCTCTCCCACTAAAGCTGTGGGGAGTTAGCTGTAAAAATATATCATCTAAGCTTCACAAGCTATTGACAAGCAATAGATTAAATAGGAATAAATAAAAAAATTCTAACCTGAGCATCCTCGTTATAAAAACGTTCATTTTCAAACAGATTAAGAAGATCTTCCACGTCTACTTGTCTTTTGAGTCTCATGGACCTTCGGGGCATTCGAATACCCCTTTTCTGAATCATCTGACCAATGGAACTTCTCAAGCTTCGTTTTCGCAGGGGACGTTCCTGTCTCATGGTTGGGTAAAGACTATTTACTAAGTCTACCATAGCTATTAAAAAGAAAGATCGTCAGCTTAGTTATGATCTTAAGGAGAAAAGTTTTGGGACTAAATATCGACAAACATATCTGTGATGCCATAATTGGCATTACATATTTCCTAGCCTTTAAAATATCTTATTATTTAAACTTACTTTTTTTTAATCATTCTTAATCGAATTATATTTAAATTAAATCAATGAGTTAATCATTTTAAAAACGAGCATAAAATATTTTATTCTTTTCTTATCGATCAATGTAAAACGGCTAACTTTTTATTTCAATACTAATGTAGACTAATTTATTCACTGCCGCACCTAATCGGAAACAAATATCTATTTATAACTCCTTATTATTAACTTCTTACCTCAAATATGTTTCAGTTACATGGTTATGATAATTCTCACAGTTTTGTTGGCGATCGCCAAGATATTTTCAAACCTAATATTGATTATGCGGGGTTGGCTTTATTTTGGCTATGTTATATTTCGATAATTCGCCAATTTGGGATCTCCTCTCCATGCTTCTGTGTCTGTTTAGAATAAATTTATTCTCTTCCAATTTCTAATTTGTGGCGACTGGGGATGCCTTGCGGGCCTCCCAGTCCCAACCATTAAAAATATCATTCATGCTGACAAAAACTTCTCGATATAGAGAAGATTGTCTTGATACCTTTAAGGGATATTTTTCTTTTTGTTTTCTGTATTTTAAATATGGAACCATTTTAAATATTCTAATACTTACTTTAATAAATCAAATTTTTGCTTAAACGATTTTATTCATTTTCCTGGAGACAATTACTTCACCACTATGTGCTAAAATTGGCGATCCCCACCATATCGATATTCATTTACATTTTATTTCTCATTGTAATTCAGCCAATCTTAGATATTTTAAGTTATTTTCGATCGTCCGTTACTGTTTCGACTAACTCTTACGAGTGTAGTCAGAGTCTGAATAAGACAGGGGCATACGGGGCAATCCCCTCCTCCCCCCCCCTCCGGACATCAGAAGGGTCCCCAACATAATAGCGGTTTGATGTATTAAAACTTCGATTTGAAGTTTCAAAAAAAAATTCAATTTACCACGACAAATCAATAATTTAAAACTATGTAAATATGATCTATTAGTTAGCTCACTTAGCTCTTAGATATTTAATTAGTTTAATTATCAAGAAATCTTTTTCTGTGAGCGCACAAGTTGAGACAGGTGGCCAGGGAAGCAATT
>NC_092209.1:87218549-87296614 GCF_043381705.1 Parasteatoda tepidariorum
TATATATATATATATATATATATATATATATATATGATGCATGTCAGAAGGCGTAGCTCTCTCCAAACATACAATAAAACTACGCCACTGACCACATGCTATGTTTATTAAGAAGACTCACGCAATGTCTCTTGATATGCAGCGGAATCCCAATCAGAAAAACCGGATTGCGTCTCATCTTGCGCTGATGATGTCTCTTCTGGTTTCGAATCTTGAGCCGCTGCAAAATAATAGAAACACAAGCTCACAATACATATTATCACAAGATTAATGAAAACCAATACATTTCTATTGACCTACCATTGTTTTATAAATAGCAACTTTTGACTTACGCATTGTAATTTACTCTTTGTGTGTAGAATGGGCCTCTCAAGGTTACACGAATTTTCCCTCTCTCTACACTTTACCTCTCTCTGTTTCCATGGTTTCGGCAAATATTGCCTTTTTCCCTAGGAAGTGCATTTCCAGAATAAGTTGGGATATATTTTAGTGGGAGAAAAGCGAGATTTACCGAAACCATGGTAAAGGAGAGAAGGAAAGTGCGGAGAGTGGATAAATCGCGTACCCTTGAGAGGCTTACCCTATTTTTTATCTACTATAAATAAGGGATAATCATTTAGTGTCCTTAACTAAAGGAAAGTTTATCTGATCAAAGACGCGGATAAATAAAAAACAGAATTTTTTTTTTCATAATGAGATATTTTTTTTCATTTTGCTTTGGTGGATTAAATTTCAAAATGAAGATATATTAAGAAACTTAAATATAGAGATGTATTAAGAAACTTAAATATATCTCTATCAGGGCAAAGAAGTTTACCAGCGTATTTTATTTCGCTTAATTGTATGAAAGCAAATGAAAAGAAATAATAATTGAGAAATTATTAAGGTTTAAAAGTACAGTTTTGTACTTTTTTTTTTACTCATACGTGTTTCATATTGTTATTTAGAAAAACGAAGCCTTATTTCTTATCAGTGAACTATCAACCAGTATATATTAATAATTTTAATTGACACTATTGAATGACACATAAAATATTAACACTAAAGTTAGATTCATTGTCAACGCAAATCATTAGAGCGATGCTGGTTTATTTAATTTAAATTATTCAAATATAGATTACTATGCGTGACGCCTCACTTCAAGGCTTATAATAGTTTAAAGATACAAAATTTTACATTTTAAAGTATTTGAAATGAGTACCTTGTGAACCATTGTAATTATCTTCAACGCTCTCAGGCATACTCATTAAATCATCCACCAAACCGTTGGGTTTATTTTGTTGGTTGCCGAACATAATTTCTTCTTGAGATCTTTTTTCTAAAAACAAATTATGGAAAAAAGAGTGATTCTTTAAGTATTTAATACAATTGTGAAACACAAACACAACACTGGATTTCGGCTAATTCCTTAAAAATTATTTTTTTAGACAGTTTTATTATTATTATTATTATTATTGAACCGTATATATGCTTCTTTGCATGAAGAATATTAATGTTTTTAACGGATATACTTTGTCTGAAAAGCGAAAAATATCCATTTAATTAGGTTTTATATTTTTGTAATAAAATTTTAAAATATTATTACTGAGCGAAAAATTCGACTGTCAGTTTCAAACTTTTTACTTTTTTGTTAGCTTTGTTTCTAATTTTTGGTAGCTTAAAATACAATAGTTTCTTAAAAAAAGCCATTGAGAACTTTTTTTCTTCAAATATTTCACTTCGAACTAAAATAAATAGATAAATACAAATAACACCATAAATTTTAACAAACAACTACTTTGTGTAAAAACAGGAACCAAAACAAAAGGAGAAAGAGGACCAAAAAAAATTTTTTTTGAAAATCGATGCAGTAGTTTTTCAAAAACTAAAATCGAACATTATTGACACCCCTTATTTTTAAAAAATTTAGAAATTGAAAAATCTTAATTATTGATACCTTTGTTATCTTCTTGGCTTGTGGATTCTTCGGCTGTTGTTGTTTCAGAAGATTTTGAATTATTTTTTTCTGCTAAAGTGAGAATTGTGAAACTAGATAATGCTGCTAACATGAAAAGAGTACACCAGAAGAAGTTATAACTATGGAAAAACTTCGCCATCTTTATCTAAATTCAATTTTCAAAATCTGAAAAGAGAATTATACTTGTTAAAGGGCAATAGTTACATTACGCTAATTAATTTGAAAAACGGGAGAAGTTGATGTCGTGTTGCTACAAAATACACAAAAGCGAAAAACAAACTAAGGATTAAAATCCCTAGTAGCAAAATAACTTGGGAACTTATTGGGCCAATATTCACCAATCTTGCCTCAACAAGGTTTTAAAGGGCCAATATTCTACCGTTATAGAAATGTTCAATCCATCCGATATTTTATAGTCACTATTCAGCCGATGTTCACCCTACATAAAATTGTCAAATTCACTCGATATTTTATTTCCCTTATTTACCCAATATTCTACCGTTATAGAATTGTTAAGTTCATCCGATATTTTATAGCCACTATTCAGCCGATGTTTACCCTATATAAAATTGTCAAATTCACCCGATATTTTATTTCCCTTACTTACCCAATATCGGCCCTATGTAGATTTACTAAGTTCACCCAATATGTTATAGCCACTATTCAGCCGTTGTTTACCCTTTATAAAATTGTTAAATTCACCGATATTTTATTACCCAATATCGACCCTATGCAGATTTGTTAAGTTCATCCGATATTTTATAGTCACCATTAAGCCGATGTTTACCCGATATAAAATTGTCAAATTCACCCGATATTTTAATTCCCTTATTTACCCAATATCAGCCCTATGTAGATTTGTTAAGTTCCCCCGATATTTTATAGCCACTATTCAGCCGTTGTTTACCGTATACGAAATTGTCAAATACACCCGATAATTTATTTCGCTTATTTACCCAATATCAACCCTATGTAGATTTGTTAACTTCACCCGAAATTTTATAGTCACTATTAAACCGTTGTTTACCCTATATAAAATTGTCAAATTCACCCGATATTTTACTTCCCTTATTTTTCCAATATCGACCCTATGTAGATTTGTTAAGTTCTTCCGATATTTCATAGTCACTATTAAGCCGATGTTTACCCGATATAAAATTGTCAAATTCACCCGATATTTTATTTACCCGATATCGGTCCTATGTAGATCTGTTAAGATCACTCGATATTCTATAGCCGTTATTTAACCTATGTCGGCTCGATATAGAAGTGTCTGACTCATAGCCTGACTTTATAGCCGTTATTCAGCCAATATTAGCCCTACTTAAAATTTTCCAATTGACCCCATATTTTATAGCAGTTACTCAATCAATATAGGTTATATATAGAATTGCATGATTCACCCGAAATCTTAAAGACGTTATTCATCCAATGTAGCTTTATTTATTTTTTTAAAAATAGTTCTGTTAGAAATTATTCATTTAAAAATAAATAATGTAATTTTATTCGTTTTAATTACTCTTTCAGAATTGTTCGAGATTTAAGTTCTGTTTTCCCTTTAAGCTTTGAAAACAATTGATTTGAAATTTAAATTGGTAAATCAAAAAATAACTAAGTTTTACAAAAATATGAAGCTAACGACGTTCCTTTTAAAATATTTTTAGAATACCAAATTCTATTTTCGAATACCAAATTCTGTAACAATTGATAAAAGTATTGATTTTGCATTTCACTGGCTGTTTCCCAGAACAAAAATAGTCTTTTCGTTTACCGACACACCCCCGTAAAACACCCACGCAGGGCGAGGCCCACCCCCATACTTATGAGCGGCGCATGTTGTATTTCCGCAGTACTGCTGAATCTAAAAATAGCTACACAATGATTTAGTTGTCGCGGTACATTACTTTCCACACAACCATCAGATGGCAACTTGTTGCCACCAGAAAATTATGGCTGTTTAAAAAAGAAGAAGTTTTTGGAAGTGAATTTGATAACAGAAGAAATCCTTTGATCGCTAACGTTAATGGAACATTTCTGGGTAATAATAAATGGTTCGATTTTACCTTACAAATGTAGGGAACGATTAAACAAAAATAGAAATACAGCAAATGATTAAAGAAAAAATTAAGCTGGGTAAATAACGGGTCTAAGGTTGAATAATGGATCATTATAAATATAAAAGGAGACATCGTCAAAGTTACCAATGTGACCCACAAATCACCATTTAGAATATTACTAGGCTAATTTCTATAAGGAAGACATTTAAAAATAATCCATTAATTAATCCAAGTATATATTATAATAAATAATAAAGAATGAAATCTAAGGTAAATTATATCTTAAGTTTATCATTTAGTTTTTATTTAGCAGCTAATAAATTATTTAAAAAACCATATATAAATTTATAGACTTGTAGAAATTTTCAATAAATTAACGGTATGATTAAAAATCTACAATATTGAAAATATTGAACAAAAAACAAATGAAGTAAAAGAAAGAATCAGGGGGGGGGGAGTTGTTAAGCACTTAAAGTAGGAAATCTATGGCATATACCAAGGAAAAGATATCACTTATTTATTCACTTACATTTACTAAAAGAATGGCTTCATAGCTGTCGTTTAACAGCCGATCCAAATTTGGGTTTACGACTACTAATGTTCAACACCGTGGCTTTGTAATTTTGAACAAGATCCAGAAGACAAGGAACCTAATGGATCAGTACCCCCAGAGGTTTTGATTTGTTACGGGAACATGAGGGACATTGCTACTCGACAGATTTAACTCGCATCAATCACCATTTACTGCTGTTGATGCCACTTGCCCCACGGGCAAGCCTGCTCGTTGAAACCTAGCAAATTTAAGGCAGAGTGTGCGCTACATGCTTTTCAGTGGCGCCATCCTATGGCCAAGAATTCGACTTCAGCCACACACACGTCACAGCCCGTTTTATAGGGTGGACCCATTCACACATCCATTAATTCATCCACAGATCGTAATTTTGACCTGAATCAGAGAACGATCGATCTCTAATCCAGTACCCCCAGAGGTATTGAATTGTTATGGAAACATGGAGGACTTTTGCGACTCGACAGATTCAAAGTGCATCAGTCACTTTACTCCATGGGTTGTCTTCGGCGGTGGGGATCGAACCCACGACTTCTTGGACATGGGCCCAGTGCCCTACCAATCAGGCGATCGAGATTCTAAAAGAATGGCTGACTGAGTAACGCTAAACGCAGATGGCGCTAGGGGTTAAAATTCGTCGTAAGATTTCCGGGTTTTACTACTTCCGACTAATTTTTACTCCTAAGCTTGAAAAATCCTTCCATCCAATATTATTATACTTGTAGTGTTTTCAATTTAAGATGTTATTTCAATTTAAGACGTTATTTCAATTTAACTTTTAGCAAAACAAACAACATATGAATCCGAAGGACTTCACAAGGTTGCTATTATGCTACCCCAAAAATAGCAAACGGCGCTATTTCACGCAAATATAGTCAAATAAGGAATAACACTCAAAACATGGTTAACCTTTGCCCTTCTTTATGTTGTGATATTAATTTTGTTAAATATATTTTAGACTCACGACCTGATAGAATTTATGAATAACAGAAAACTATCATGAATGGTAAAATTAAGCGTAAATTTAAACACAATTCATAATAATAAAACTTATGAAAGATGATAATAAAACCTAGAATATTAAACCTGTACACGCAACGCCTAGTAAACATAACATAAGCGGAGGGATACACCGGAAGTTCTCTAAATTTCTTCCGGTTTTAGGAGGCTTGTTATTGTTTACATTCAGTCAATTATCCATAGCCAGTTCTCCAAGTTGAATACGAAATAGAATCTTAATAGGGTGAACTTCTAATGTACAGTGCATAAATAAATAAATAAAATAATAATGAAATAATTATAAATTAATAAATAAACGGTGCGCATTGAATAATACTCGGATTTTCACGAATTGTGGCTTAATCTTAATCATCCGCTGACCTAATCTTAGATATGTGCAGATGATATTTTTATTAGTTTATAAATTTATTAGTGCACACGATATTTTAAGTTACAAAATCTGACTCAAAAATATAATTTCTCAAATTTTTAAAAACACTACTTTTTTTTAAAAGTTGAATGAGTCAGAAACTAATCGACTCATTTCGTTGAAAATTTTGTCATTTCAAACTGCATACCTTAAAATGATGGAAACATTTGTATGCCTTTCAATTCAACATGTTTTCAACTATAATGAAACAATTTAATTAAAAAAAAATATTTAGTGAAAATTAATATTTATGTTTGATTATCGTNTTCCGTACGCAGCATCAAATGAACATTTTTTTTCTTTCAGATGTTTCATAGCTTTTGTACTTTCCAGAACAATGAATGTTCTTTATTCTAATGTCTGAACAGTGTGGCAACTATACTTTATCCTACTAGGTCTCATGTCTCGCTTAATGTTATGCTACATTGCAATTTGTGATCCGTCCTTAGCAATTGTCCAGCAGTGTAGTAGGAATAACACGATCCGTGACGTAGGCTATAGTATACCCAATTATCCATAGCCAGTTCTCCAAGTTCAATACGAAATAGAATCTTAATAGGGTGAACTTCTAATGTACAGTGCATAAATAAATAAATAAAATAATAATGAAATAATTATAAATTAATAAATAAACGGTGCACATTGAATAATACTCGGATTTTCACGAATTGTGGCTTAATCTTAATCATCCGGTGACCTAATCTTAGATATGTGCAGACGATATTTTTATTAATTTATAAATTTATTAGTGCAGACGATAATTTAAGTTACAAAATCCGACTAAAAAATATACTTTTTAAAAACACTACTTTTTTAAAATTGAATGAGTCATAAACAAATCGACTCATTTCGTTGAAGATTTTGTCATTTCAAATTGCATACCTTAAAATGATGAAAACATTTGTATGCCTTTCAATTCAACATGTTTTCAACTATAATGAAATAATTTAATTAAAAGCAAATATTTAGTGAAAATTAATTTTTATGTTTAATTATCGTTGGTTTAAGTTTCAAAATCTGACTCAAAAATATACTTTTTCAAATTTTTAAAAACACTACTTTTTTAAAATTGAATGAGTCAAAACAAATCGACTCATTTCGTTGAAGATTTTGTCATTTCAAATTGCATACCTTAAAATGATGCAAAAATTTGTAAACCTTTCAATTCAACATGTTTTCAACTATAATTAAATAATTTAATTAAAAAAAATAATTAGTGAAAATTAATTTTTATGTTTAATTATATTTGGATAAACGAATTGTGAGCAAGAATTTTTAATTCCTCTTTAAAAAGATATGACGAACCAAGCAAAATGTAAAATTAACATTAAGAGGTCCAAACTTCCGGCAGCTTTCCCAAGTTAGACTATTTTTCTGATTGCGTCAATCCCTCATTATAAAATGATAGGGATGGTCACCCTTATAAAGGCTTCTGTTTCTTAAGATTTTATATCACAGTCAAACCCCGCTATAGTGAACCTTCAAGGGATCGAAATTTCGTTTCATTATAACCGGGACTTCACTATATCCGTTCCACAAACAATTTCAACTAATAGTTCTTAACTCCCTCCTTTTTTTACACATTATTTAAATAAATGACCAATAAAATGAAATACAAAAATGACTGAAAAATAATACGTAGTAACAAAAATGTATTAAATTTTATTTTTTATTACTCTTCGTCTTGCGTACAAAAAAAAAATTTGTGATCTTTGGCTAATGAGCAATCCTCATCATCAGATAGGAAAACACTCTTCCCGACTCCCCGATAATTTTTCCTGAATTTATGCTATTCCGCTTTTTAAACCTGTCTAACCAGCCATTCGAGCACAAAAAAGTAATCTCACCAAATCGCTTAGCAAATTCATCGGCTTTGACTTAAAGCATTTGTCCAGATACTGGAAGATTGCGGCTACTTTGAATGTTGAACCAATTCAGCAAACCAATTCACCAATGCAGCAAACAGGAAATACATTCCATGTTATAGATGGTATGAAAAATCGGATATGTATTTATTTTGAAGTAGAAATTTCAATATTATTGCCAAAAAAAAAACAATGAAGAAAATAAATCAGTCGAGGACAGAAAAAAGTTCATAATATCCAACTTCCTCTCTTTTTTTGGTTCACTATATCAATAATAAATAACATGATACGTGTGTAGCAAGGCACGGGAACGAATGTTTCGTTCACTATACCCGGAAGTTCACTTTTGCGGGGTTTAACTGTATTTTTATTTGAGTTGACCTAAGTAAAATAAATTCGTCTTCAGCTTTCTGGGAAATAGTTCGAACATAAAATCTAATTTTATTAGGCTGTAAAAAAAGCAAACGCATAATAGTTTCGCCTGCATTAAAATTGGGAAGCGCCGTAGAACTTCAAAACATTCCCTTTCTCTCTTTTTATTTATTTTTAACCATTCTCTTACAGTTTTTTAAAAAATCTTCGGTTCGGTACTTATCGATCTTTGTTCGTAAAACAATTTTGCAGAAATACGTTAGAGTAATAATCAAGTGATCTGATAAAATGAGTTTTTTTTATCTTCGTGCATACCGCATTCGCTCATTTTACTGACGCTACTGGTCACCATAGCAACGCATAGCACTCTTTTCCTTTTCTCTTTCCCCTTTGCCTCCTAAAAACTATCTTTGCAATTTCTTATACCTTGCTAACTTTATCAGACTATTGGTTTTTTTCCCCTTTCATTTTTAATAATAAAAAACAAGGCGACCTTTTTCTTTTAATCGATATAGGTATCTAAAGAAGAAAGGAATTTACAATGCGCTTTTATGCTCGAGGCCGAAATAAATTTAGTCTTAAATAAAAAGCGAAACTGAAAGTGTTCAGGCTAAAAAAGTTTACAATGGATAATTGTGCTATAATGGTAAATTCACCTGTTGTAATTTAAATTTCAGCAAAGAGTTCAGCAATAAAAAAAGCCTGTGAATGCAGTAATTTTTAATTTTTGTTTTAATAGACTTAGTTCAAATTTATATTTTTACTATTTGAATTGTATTTTACCTTTTTTTAGGTAAGTAGGTACTTTATTTACGTCACACTAGAGCTGCACAATGGGATATTTCATTTTATTTTCGATCCGTCGTTGAACAGCCGTTTGAACCAATCCAGAAGACAAGGAAACTCCTGGATCAGTACCCCCAGACTTTGTGACTCGACAGATTTAACTCGCATCAGTCACCATTCACTACACGGGGAGTCTTCGGCCTGCAGGGATCGAACCCACGAACTCTTGGACATGGGCCCAGTGTCCTACCAACCAGGCTATCGCGGCCCTTAAAAGAAACTTACAATGGGCTATTGGCGACGGTCTGGGAAATATCCCTGAGGATGATCCGAAGACATGCCATCGCAATTTTGATCCTCTGCAGAGAAGGTGGCTTCTCTGTCTTGGTAGCCTGACGACCTGAGCGCAACGTCGAGCACTTTACGATACAACAGTTTAACGAAGACCAATACCGCGCTCCCTCAGCCCCTACGCAGGCTGATCAAAGTGGTCACCCACCCGCGTACTGATCTCAGCCAGGGAAGCTTGACTTCGGTGTTCTACTGGGAACCGTGTCTTTACGATCAGTCCATAGCGGGAAATATTTTTTTAAGGCATTATAAAATAAAAAAAATTTAACCCCTGCCATTAGTTAATCATCTATGAAAACTGCAATAACCTCTGAACTGTTAGGACCATCTCTGAGAGTGGCGTTCTATAGATTAAATACAAATAATTCATCATCACATTTAGAAGCAGGCTTTGACTTTCTGCGAGTCACCATTAGAGTATTTATTTCTCAAAAAATTCAGTTCAATATGAAGCTATCAGCACTTTTATGGATTAGAATTTCAAGTACTTGTAGATCGTACAGTCAATAATCAAACAGACAAGTTTAAACTCAAATGAAAGTGGATTTATATTCTTAGCCTGTTCGCACTTTCTGATCTTGCGCGTTATGAAGAATTTTTCCAAATTTAACGAAATCTGAGTGTTACAGTAAGTGTTTTATTAAAATAGTCAATACAACATGCGATAAAATTTCAAACAAAACAAACTTGCTAATTATCTCAATAGTGCTATTGATGGATAATAAATAAAATTATCAACTTTGATACTGTGCACTAGTTCAAAACGAACTTCTAATTGTTTATTTAAGTTAAAAGAATTTATAGATTTAAAATGGTAAATAATACATTTTAAAGCAAAAACAACAGAAAGAAAACAAACTAAAAAGAAAATTATTTATTTTAACACTGCTGTTGAAGAACTAAAAGACGGCATAACCAAGTAAATGAGCATTAACTTTAAAAAGCACAAATCAATCTTTACATTCAAATGATACGTTGTACTTTCGTAACACTCCTTTGAGTCAGAAGGTATGAAACGGCAGTAGCAGAATAAACAAAAAAAAAGGGGGTTAATGGGGGTATGGTCCCTTCTTGAAGATATACAAGCCTTGCAGCGTGATTTCATACTTGAAATAAGGCAGATTATCATTTCCTTTGAAAATTGTCCTGAATTGTCCTGTGGCAATTTTATACCTTCCTTCTCCAACGAGTGTTACGAACGATCCTGCGTGTGTATTACAATTGTGGAATGATTATTTGTTTCGTATTGTATCAATCTATGTACATATCAAATTTCATTAAAATCAGTCAAGCAGTTCTAGAGATAATTGACCTAGTCTGCAAATTCTCTTAATTTATTACACCGGTGTACATACAGGAATAAGTACATTTTCTTCATTAAATTTGCCTTTTAATACTTTTTTCTTATTTCAATTAGTAGGGGAGAGTGGGGTCAATTGTAACANCGCATAAGAACGCGTACCCCCGCTACACTGTTCCCGTACCCCTGGGGGTACGCGTACCACACTTTGGGAAACACTGCCCTAGAGGTATGATTTGCTATGGGAACATGGTGGACTTTGTGACTCGACAGATTTAACTCGCATCAGTCACCATTCACCACACGGGGAGTCTTCGGTCGGCGGGGATTGAACCCAAGAACTCTTGGACATGGGCCCAGTGTCCTACCAACCAGGTTATCCCGGCCCTTATAAGATACTTACAATGGGTTATTGGCGACGGTCTGGGAAACATCCCTGAGGATGATCCGAAGACATGCCATTGCAATTTTGATTCTCTGCACAGGGGATGGCTTCTCTGACAAGGTAGCCTGACGATCTGGGTGCGAAGTCGAGCACTTTACGATAGAACAGTTTAACAACAAGAACCGATACATGCACCCTAGGTGCCTTCGCAGGCTGATCAAAGTGGTCACCCACCCGCTTACTGACAGCAGCCAAGGATGCTTGACTTCGGTGTTCTACTGGGATATCTTTCTGTGTTCTCTGTCTTTACGATCAGTCCACTGCGGGAATTGTATTTTTTAAGACAATATAAAAAATTTATAACTACTGACATTAGTAAATCATCTATAAGAACTGTAATAACCACTGAACTGTTAGGGCCATCTCTGAGGGCGGCGTTCTATAGAATAAATACAAACAAAGCGTCATCACATTCAGAAGTGAGCTTTGACTTTCTGTAAGTAGAGACTTTCCTTTCAATATAAAAAACTGATTCTCAAAAAAAAAAAACAACAAAAAAAAAAAAAAAAAAAAAAAAACAATTCTGTTCAGTATGAGGCTATCCACATTTTTATGGATTAGAATTTCAAGTACTTGCAGATCGTACAGTCAATAATCAAGACAAGTTTAAACTCAAATGGGAGTGGATTTAATTCCTACATGTTCGCACTTTCTGATCTTGCCCGTTATAATTGCTCGTTGCGTTGCGGATTCATACTTTACCATAATCTGAGTTCAACTGACTAATGACCTATACATATAGTATAATTTAAAATGTGAATTTAGCATACTTTTTCCATGACTCAACAGATCAGTTGATAATTTAAGAGACTATGTCATTGCATAACCGTCGTTGAACAACCAACCCAATTTTTGGGTTTATGAGTACTAATGTTCGACTCCGTAGTCTTGTAATTAACCCAAACCAGAAGACAAGGGAACTTCAGCATCAAGTATAGGGAGAAATCTGCCTTGGTGGAGGACTTTTCGATGGAACTAACCCGCATTTCCGTTACATGGAGAGGAAGACCACGAGAACTTCCCACGGTTAGCCTGATGGGCAAGGGGACTCTAACCATGATCCGTCTACCACTGAGGATATTTTACATCATCACTGTGATCGGTGCAAGCCGTATGCGGAATTCGTATCGACCAGCCATCGCCGGGATTCGAACCCGGTTCACCTGATTGGTAGGCGATCGTTCTATCCCCCAAACCAACACGACTCAAGAAGCAATGTAATGAAGGCTTCCTTTTGTGTGAGATCGTTGCTTGTGATTCATAAGAACGTGTGATGAAACTAATTTTTTTATTAATTAGATATAATAATGAGTTTTATAAATGGGAAAGAAATTCATTGTTCATTCTTTATTATTTCATATAGATTAGTAGTATCCACTTTCGATAATAATAGTTCATCATTATTGCAATCTTACTTTGCATGGCAATTAATAAAGCTTGAAAATTTCAAGAATAGATTGATTTTCTTAGAAAAAAAATTAAATAAGGATTTACTTTTTTCACTTTGTCAACATTCAACGAAAGCTTCCTTAAAAGGTTAAATGATATGTTTGAAAAATTTTAAAAAAATGAGCGATTGCCAATGTTTATTTTTCCTGTTGTCATTTTCTCATCATTCATTTCATGAAGTCCTTTTCTTCTAAAATGTCTCCAATCGAAACAAATATTTTATTGATTGTTTTTAAATCATAACCATATCGCTAGACTTGTCTCTTTGATTCGAATAAATGTCAATTTAATTAAGCTTTTGAGTAGCCAAAATCGTAGAATTTTTAAAATATCAAGAAACTTTTAAATGACTATTCAAGAGGACATGTGAATTATTTTTATGCAATAATTTAGATCATTAAGCGAAACTAATACAAGTATTGGAATTGTTTGTAAGAAATAAAATGGAAATTCTGAGACTATGGAATATGCGTTTTATTATTGCGCATAAAAATACTTCATAGAAGTGTGGATAACCAAATTTTCATTAAAACAATTGAAATAAATTCTAAGGAATATTTTAAAATAGCAAATTATTCCTGCATATAATTTTTTTTTGCGTTTCACGAGGGGTAATTTTTGATTTTCATGTGTTTTCTTTGGTAATGTAATGAAAAAGATATAAAATCGTCTGTTTTAATAATTTGTCGGACCATCCGTATGGTTTCGTAGATGTATGGTGTAAAGTAATGTCGGTAATTATAGTAGATAGCATTTCTATTTCTTCTAAGTTTAAAGTTGTTTTTATGACTTATCAGATCAGAACTGAATTAAGCATTTGTAACAAAATGATAAACAAGAGGAGTAAAGAGAGGAAAAAGAAACCCATTTCAACTGGACTGTATTTTTGATTACTTTAAACAAAGAAACTCTTTTAAAAACTGGTATAAGCTTTTTCATAAAAGCCTGGTAGACATTTCAAGCTTAACTTTCAATTTGATTTTTAAATAGTCTAAAAGATTCTACATCTAAATATAATTACATATTTCTTAAAAATCGTCAGATTATGTTTTTAGTGAAATCTAGAAGCATGATTCAAAATATAGATGGTTAAAATAAGAACAAATTGCTTTCTGAAGTAATAGAGAATATTTTAAGAACATTTCAAATTCTATTTGAAATTTTATAAAGAATTTTTTAAAAGATTAAGTTCTCTTTACCATTATATTATTTAAAATGTTAACGGGAGTTGGTAGGACATTAATAATGCTAAAACTGACCTTTTCTAAGCATCTAAGCAAGAAATTGCTTAAGTTTTTTTTCCCACGGAATATTTACATATAAAATTTTACACTGTGATAACTGTTAATACACATTTCTGCTATGTTTGACAAAAAAGTATAAACTTTATTTGATTTTCTTCTTAAAAAAATAGAAATGTTTGTTTAAGGAAAAGAAAAGATTTTTGTTAAAAGCATTGTGTTATAAATCCACTATCATAAGACTGAGGTTTGATCATAACAAAATGATAGATGATTAAATCAGATACAAAAATATAAGGGCAATATTAATTTTATTAAAATGAAAAGAGAAAAAAAAACGCTGAAATAGAAAGAATAATTTTCGAACAAAAACGTAGCGTTAAATTTTACTTGAAGGCTTAGTTTTTACATTAGAATAAATTTTTATATTTTTATTTATACAAAAAAAGTAGCAAAAATATTGAAACAAATATCGTTCTGAAAATATTTAGTAAAGATGAAAAAAAGAAAAACATTATGTTATATCTCTACTCAATACTTATTGTAAACTTATTCAAAAAATTTTCCGCCATTTCAGAAACAAAAATTTTATTATTAAAGAATTATTTCAACACAAAAACGTATTTAATGTTGTAATTCTGATAATGATTATCGTATGTATTAGTTTTAATAACGCGATTAATTTTAATCTTTTTCCACTATATGAATATAATGTTTATTTAAGTGGAAAAAAATATTTATTTAAGAAGGAGAAAAAGAAGGAAAGAAACATTTTTGTTTCAAACATTATGTAATGACTCAATTTAAACCTCACATTCTATTATACAAAATTTTTTAATATTTTTCCGTCATTTAAAGTTTTAAATTATATTTTAATTATATCAACCTATAAAAATATTGTGATGATAAAGGGTTTGAAAGATGAAGTAAATTTTCATTTTAATGATTACTCACCTGTAACGGAGATGAAAAGGAAGAACGATGCAGATGCTTATGTCAAAGAAGATTACCTGTCGCAGAGGGACTCCTACGTTCCAGCTAAAGGCAGTGGTCGGCATTTATCTGCGCATGCGCCTCCCTAATCGATGATTCCACCACACAACACGACATCAGGGCTAAATAGATAGACATATTGTAAAATTTGATTTTTCGGATGGGCATTCTTCTTATTTTTCTTTTTAACTATCAACCATTCGATCGATGAGACATTAAATTTATGGCTCATTCCGAAGAACAGGGAAATAGGACTCATTCTCAAGTGGTGTTTTTTTCTGTGTAAGATTTATGAAAATTAATATTTGCACAAACTGCGGGCGACCTTAACACTAAACATACCAACACTTAATTTATACCTATTTCTACAATAGCAGATCAATTGACCGGGCCTTATGTTTCTTGATTGAATGCATGAAATATGGATGTTAGGAAGGAAATAAACTGAACAAACTTTATTATAATTAAGCAAAATTGTATAATGCCAAATTTTATGTATTACAAACACAAAGAAAAAGAATTTTTAATTCATTGCTCAACGCGTTTTTAACATATACAGGGTGTTTCTATTGAACATTTTTCGCAAACATATTTCTTCTAATTATTATTATTTCTATAATTCTTATAATTATCCTTATGACTATAAGAATATGTAAATAATTCTTATAATTATTCTTATAATTAAACTAAACTACTAAACTCAGCGGCGCGACAGCCCAAAGAGGGCCAAGGCCTACTGTGCCCATCTCAGTTTTCTTGACCTTTGGGCTCTGGGGTGCAGGAGCAGATGTTCCGGTTAGGTGGTCAGCCGAACGCGAAACCCCCAATGTTTAGTTCCCAAGCATGCTTGGTACTCATTTATCGACCCACTGAAGGGATGAAAGGCTGAGTCAACCTTGCCCGCCCCGAGGATAGAACCAGGGACCTGTGGCACGACAGCGCGAAGCGCTACCGCTCAGCCACCGGGCGTCATTCTTATAATTAATACTGTTTTTTCTAAGAACTTGTGCTGTCTTGATTGTTTCGACATTTTCTGGATAAAAACAAACAGTTAGTTTGAAATAAAGTAAAGCTATCCAAATAAAATACAAGCTACTTACTAAAACATTTAGTTTATGTCACTTTTTCTGACTTAAAATCTAAAATTTCAGGTACTTCTCGAAATTTGAATTCACAGTTATTCTGATTGAACTCACTGCGCAACAGTCTTTGCAGAAATGTGCAACTCATCGAAGGCAATACGTTGAACACACACATCACATCGTCATTTCTGATCCGATAACCTTATAAAGCAATAAACTGTTCTCCCGGTCAAATCACCGGTTGTGGTAGTAATAGGTATACGAGAAATATTATTCGAAACAAACAAAATACGAAAAATAGTAATAATAATAGAATATTAACTGTATATAATTGTTGGAAAAAGTCATGAAGTCAAATGTGCAACAACGATAAGATGATAAGCTCATTTTCGATGCAAAAGTTCTTAAACGGTCATTTGACCAGTTATGGTATGTTTAATGTTAAAATATTGATCTATTTTATAAAGTTTATTCTTTATTCGAAAATAAATTGAGGATCTCAAAGAGACCTTGCTACAATGCTACGAAACAATCATATACATATACAGACACAGTTACGTACTTTTTGCACTTAACTACTTAAAACTTTTAAATTGTTACTATAGATAGCTTAAAAAACTACTATGGATATTTAATTGTTGTGAGACTTGGTGTGGTATACGCAAGCATTGTAACAAAATACACTCTATTAAAAAAAATCGACGCACCAAGAGGCAATCATCCGATTGCTTTGAAATTTCGTATGCATGAATGTTTTGAAAACAGATATGGCTGGAATGATACCGACTGGGGACGTATAGTCTTTAGCGACGAATCCCGCTTCCAACTGTGTCCTGACGATCATCGAAGACGTGTTTGGACACGCACAGGGCAGAGGGGGGATCCTGCCTTCACTATTGCATGCCACACCAGCCCTCAACAAGGCATTATGGTCTGGGGTGCCATTTCCTTTGACAGCCGGACCCCTTTGGTCGTCATTAGAGGTACACTTACTGCACAGCGGTACGTCGACGACATCTTGAGACCTGTTTTGCTACCGTTCCTTTAGCAGCAGCGCCCTGGACTGGTTTTTCCGCAGGACAATGCCAGACCACATACGGCACGTGTTGCTATGAACTGTCTGCAGGCTTGTCAAACTCTTCCTTGGCCTGCCAGATGACCAGATCTCTCTCCCATAGAGCATGTCTGGGATATGATGGGAAGGCGATTGCATCTGGCACTGAATGTTGATGACCTCGTTCGACAATTGGATCGAATTTGGCAGGAAATACCACAAGAGACCACCCGGGAGCTTTATCGGTCTATGCCACGCCGTGTGGCAGCTTGTATCCAGGCTAGAGGCGGGTCAACATCTTATTGAACTTGTTACTCTAACTCTGCAATAAATTATTCAATTGTTCTGAAATTTTAATAGTTTACTATTCTGTATATTGTCTTCCTATCTACCAATTTTCGTTTCGATCAGACAACTCCTTCTTGGTGCGTCGATTTTTGTGTTATAGAGTGTATATGACTAATTTTTCAAAATTTTAGTTTAATATTTGGGGGAAATAAAGCTGTTATGTATATGCATAAGGCGACTTAAAGAAATGTCTTGAAATAATTTATTATCTTATACAGTCTCTCACGTTTTGTGAAACGAATTGGGGAAAAACATTTTTAGTGATTTTGTTACGTTTCTGCAACAGTATTAACTTAAGAAATTATTAACTTGAGAGAGTATTAACTTAAGAACTTAGGAGAGTACTAAATTAAACAATTCATAAAAGACCTAAATGACACTTTTTAAACAATTTAAACCATAACAATGAAATTCTGTATTCGGATACGGGGTTTTGCTTTCCAGCAAATTTCGTACAAATTTGGATCGAAAGTTGTTCAAAAGTTCAATTTGTTACTACTTTAAGCCGTCATTTTTTTTTCTTGTGATGGTGCTACTCATTAGGTATTCGCAGATATATGGTTGGCACGAGTAGATTTTTGCTTCTTATTTCGGAGTGTCTTGAATCTTGAATAAACTTCGATTTAAAGTATCTTGTGGTTAGTGTAAGTAAGAAGTAGATGGCTCAGGGAATAGAGCGTTCGCCTTCCTAGGAGGTGAACCAAGTTCGAATCCGAGCTATGGCTGATCGTCCGGCTTGCACCGACCATAGTGCTGACGTTAAATACCCTCAGTGGCAGACGGATCATGGGTTAGAGTCCCCTTGTCGTCAGGCTAACCGTGGAATGTTCTCGTGGTCTTCCTCTCCATGTAACGCAGTTCCATCTAAAAGTCCTCCAAGAAGGCAAATTTCTCTCAATACTTGATCGAGGAGATAGTTCCCTTGTCTTCTGGATCAGGTTCAAAATGGCAAGGCTACGTAGTTGAACATTAGTAGTCGTAAGCCCAAAAATTGGGTCGTCTGTTCAACGATGGTCATAAAATGATCTTAGCGCATTCTTTTCACAAACAGTACTGATGCATGCAAAGTTCTTTTTCACCTCAGAACACTGGATTGTAAAAAAAAAAACTGTCTCCCTGATTTGACCAAATTTTTTAGAAAAACTGGCTCTTAACTGCTACAATCGACATTATAAAACTGATTGCCACTACCTTCAGGACAAGAAAAAAAAAATATCAATCACACTTAATCTACTCTGCTACATCATCTGGCTAAACGAATTCTAAGCCATTTCTAATGATTTATGAAATTTCTTCTTTCCGAGGAATAATACACCCAGCGGACACTTTAAACAATTTTTATAAACAATGCAAAATTCATTCGAAATTTTTTTACATCAGGACACAAACTTTTGAAAAATACCAATAAGCACTTTTCATGGAAAATTTTTCAGATAAAGAAGAAAAAAAAAAAAAACAACCCGCAACAAATAAATATCATATGTTGACAGTTAAAAAAATTTGTGTAATATTTGTACGGAAACTCTTTTCGTGAAGGACGCCAAAATCGAAAACTACTAATAAGCATCTAGAAACATTTAAGGAAAATTTTAAAAAAAATTCTAATTTTGTCAAAAATGGAGAAAAAAAAGAAGAAAAAAAAGGAAAACTTAAAATCTACAGTAAATATTATATGAGGACACACTAGAAAATTATTGTTTTTTTTTTTTTAAATTATTAAATTATTAACATCTTATTACAAATTATTATCTTATATAATATATATAATATATGCATAAAATATGGTTTAGTTTGTACATAAATATTGTGAAAAATAATTAGCATAAAAATGCTTCTAACCTTATTTACTTAATTTATTAAATGTTAAAATCGAAAATAATAGCTGTTGTCACAGCAAATATCCCCAGGGCCGAACCCTGGATCATTAGATTTTGACCTCACGCGCAAAACTACTAAGACACGCCATTTGACTGAATAGAATTCAGGATTCTAAATCATTTCTGATGGTTTAGGGTACTTCTCTCGTTAAAATTTTTCGCAACGAAAAATTTTCATTTGATTATTTTCTCACACGAAAGGGAGGGTGAGGGTAGAGTTGTTATCGACAATGTCAACTATGAAAAGGTACCCAACGATAGAATCGAGTTAACATGTCTTATATACGACTGAATTGGAATTATATATTTGTAGTGGTAAATACACTACAGTACTTCCCTACCTGAATTATGTCTATGATTGAAGTCGATGAACGGATACCACTAGTTGATCCATCGCTGTTTTGTGAGAAACCGGTATAACTGTATTAAGAACGTCGTACTATTTGAGTGCTGATCGAGAGAGCTGTATTAAGTTCGCAGTCGTGGTCGCTCCTTTGTTTCCTTTAGCAGTCGAGTGTATACGCTGTACGTGATCGAGACTAAGAAGTCGAGCTTGAGAAAAGGAATGTCGCAGTCACAAGTAGCAAGTCAACTGTTCAATATAGACCATCCTACGAAATAGGCGTGTTCGGATCGAAGTGGGCGTTACTGTCAAAATAGGCGTGTTCAGATCGAAGTGGGCGTTACTGTCAAGATAGGCGTTTTCACATCAAAGTAGGAGTTTCTGTCGAGGTAGGCATGTTCGCATCACGCCCGAAGGTCACCAAAGTGGGAAGAGTTGTTATCGACCATGTCAACCTTCATCTATGAAAAAGTCACCTATGAGGCCACCTCTGTAAATCATAGATTCAATCACTCATTCAAAGCTCTGTGCTATTTAAATAGTTTAATTAGTTGTTAGTTATTGGCCGGGATAGCCTGGTCGGTAGGGCGCTGAGCCCGTGTCCTAGAGTTCGTGGGCTCGAACCACGCCGGCCGAAGACTCCCTTGTAGTAAATGGTGACTGATGCATGTTAAGTCTGTCGAGTCGCAAAGTCCTCCATGTTCCCATAATAACTCAATACCTCTGGGGGAACTGGATTGGAGATTGATCGTGCTCTGACTTAGGTCAAAATAACGATCTGTGAATATATGAATGGATGTATAAGCTCTATAAGCAGGCTTGACGTATGGGTGTCTCAAAAGTCAAATTCTTGGACATGGATGGTGTCACTGGAAAACAAGAACAATCGCACTCCTCTGCCTTCACAGGCATACGAATAGAGATTTGTTAGTCTCCAAATTATTCTACTACCATTCAAATATCTCCCTTTCTAAACTAAACTCAGTTGCGTGACAGCCCAATGAGGGCCAAGGCCTACTGTGCCCATCTCAGTTTTCTTGACCTTGAGTTCTGGGGTGCAGAAGCAGATGTTCCGGTCAGGTGGTCAGCCGAACACGGAACCCCTAGTGTTTAGTTCCCAAGCATGCTTGGTACTCATTAATCGACCCACTGAAGGGATGAAAGGCTGAGGCCCGCTCAAACCACATTGCTATCCTGAATAGATAGTGTTCGTAATAGACAGCAAACATACTACCATGAATGACTGCATAACGCCAACTTTCTACTTCTAAAAGTTATATTGGCAATCGAAATGGGCTACAGAAGGCGTAGAGTAGAACTCTCTACCTATGGCTACATTTTGCATGCTTTCACTATAAGCGAGTAGATAGTCAAAGGAAAAGGAAGTACGTTAGTTAATACTTTATATATAGATTTTCAAATAGATTAACAACATTTAAGTTAGGAAACTATATGGAACTGAAAACTGCATTGAACATAATTCTAAAAGTAAGCGTCAAGGAAACTTAAAAAAATATTTTTGAAAATTAAATACGAAAAATAATAAGATAGGGGGAAATATCATGATAACTGAAAATAGGAGGAGAGGGAAGGAGGGAGGGGTCAATACAGTGAACCAGTCTGTCCAATAGCCACCTAGTGTCAAAGCCTCTTAGTAAGTTTTATTTTATTTTATTTTATAACCGTTATTGAACAGTCGACCCAATTTTTGGATTTACGACTTCTAATGTTCAAGTCCGTAGCCTTGTAATTTTGAACCCAATCCAGAAGACAAAGAAACTCCTGGATCAAGTATTGGGAGAAATTTTGCCTTCGAGGAGGACTTTCTTGATGGAACTAATCCGAATTTGCACTACATGGCGAGAAAGACCACGAGAACCTCCCACGGTTAGCCTGACGGCAAGGAGACTCTGACCCATGATCTGTCTTCCACTGAGGATATTTCACGTCGGCATTGTGGTCGGTGCAATCCGGATGCGGAATTCGTATCAACCAACCATGGCTGGGATTCAAACCCGGTTCACCTCATTGGAAAGCGAACGCTCTACCCCTTGAGTCACCACGGCTCAGCAATGCGGATTTTTTTATGACCGCCGTTGAACAGCCGATCCAATTTTGGGTTTACGACTATTAATGTCCAACTCCGCCGCCTTGTAATTTGGCAAGAAGTCAAGAAAACTCCTGGATTAGTACTCTCAGAGGTATGATTTGTTATGGGAACACGGAGGACTTTGTGACTCGAAAGATTTAATTTGCAACAGTCACCATTTACGACACGGGGAGTTTTCGGCCGGCGAAGATCGAATCCACGACCTCTTGGATCCAGTGCACACAACCAACCAGGCTATCTCGACCCATGATTATGGTGCATTGCATATAGAATAGAATAAAGAATAGAATAGAATATAGAATAGAATATAGAATGGAATATAGAATAGAATTTAGAATATAGAATAGAATATAGAATAGAATATAGAATAGAATATAGAATAGAATATAGAATATAAAATTAGGGGACATTCCAGGAGAATAGAAAAAAGAATAGAATTTTGGAATAAAATATAGAATAGAATGCAAAATAGAATATAGAATAGAATATGGAATAGGTATAGAATGGAATATAGAATAGAATATAGAATAGAAAATAGAATAGAATAAGAATAGAATAGAATGGAATAGATATAGAATAGAATATAGAATAGAATAGAATAAGAATAGAATAGAATAGAATAAGAATAGAATAGAATGGAATAGAATAGAACAGAATAAGATATAGAACAGAATAAAATAGAATAGAATTCTATAGAATATAGAATAGAATATAGTATAGAGAAAAGAATACTATAAAGTATAGAATAGAATAGACTATAGAATACAATAGAATATGGAATAGAATTTAGAATATAAAATAGAATATAAAATAGAATATAGAATAGAATATAGAATAGAATATAGAATAGAATATAGAATAGAATATAGAACAGAATATAGAATAGAATATAGAATGGAATAAAGATTAGAATATAGAATGGAATAAAGATTAGAATATAGAATAGAAGAGAACATAGAATATAGAACAGAATATGGAATAGATATAGAATAGAATATAGAATAGAATATAAAGATTAGAATATAGAATAGAATATAGAATAGAATATAGAATAGAATATAGAATAGAATATAGAATAGAATATAGAATAGAATATAGAATAGAATATAGAATAGAATATAGAATAGAATATAGAATAGAATATAGAATAGAATATAGAATAGAATATAGAATAGAATAGAATATAGAATAGAATAGAATATAGAATAGAATAGAATATAGAATAGAATAGAGCCTTGTCATTTTGAACCCAATCCAGAAGACGAAGGAACTGCTAGATTAGTACCCAGAGATATTTATTTGTTATGAGAACTTGGAGGACTTTGTGACCCTGACAGATTTAACATGCATCAGTCACTATTTTATACATGGGTATTCTTCTGCCGGCTGGATTCAAACTCCCATTCTCACGAACACGAGACCAACGCCCTATCAACCAGGCTATCCCGGCCAAATTTATTAGATTATTTTATAGCAGTCATTGCACAGCCGTCCCAACTTCGAGTTTACGACTACTAATATTTAACTCCTTGGCCTCGTAATTTTGAATCCAATCCAGAAGACAAGGGAACTGCTAGATTAGCATCCAGAGGTATTTATTTGTTATGAGAACTTGGAGGACTTTGTGACCCTGACAGATTTAACATGCACCAGTCACCATTTTATACATGGGTATTCTTCTACCGGCTGGATTCAAACTCCCATTCTCACGAACACGAGTCCAATGCCCTATCAACCAGGCTCTCCCGGCCAAATTTATTAGGTTATTTTATAACAGTCATTGCACAGCCGACCCAATTTAGAGTTTACGACTACTAATATTCCACTCCGTAGCCTTGTCATTTTGAACCCAATCCAGCATTCCCTGGAGCAGGTGAGGGCCGTTATGTTAATACTGTTTGTAAAAATAAAAAGAACATTTCGTAAGCTAATATTATTTAATTGATGTTTATATTGAAAATATTTCTTCATTATTTTTGCTTTCTTTTTAATTATTTTAAGTACATATGTTAAATTTTAGTGTGTTTAATTATNCAACGAAAAAACAGAACCAATATTGAAATCTAACGAATTTATTATTTTTAATTACTGATAAAGAAAAAAAAATTAAAGCCTGATAGATTTCAGAATTTTAGAAACACCTTCTAGTTATACTATTCAATCAAATAGGTTTCGATGTCTTTCATCCCGGTCTCATTAGTGATTCAGCATATTTCGATATCATTTTTGTTTCGTTCTTACTTAATATTAATTTGTTTGCGACAGTTAATTTGTGTACCTGTTTTACTACATTTTCGAGGAGTTTAAGAATATAATATTGAGGATTTTAATTGAAATGAAATTTGCTTCTTTTGTATGCCCCTTTTATTACGTCATCATCACACCCACACGTAACTGTCTACTCTAAATAATGCTATATAAAGTGAGATAGCAAAACAAACGTGTGTAGTTATTTAAATTCTTATTCTAAAGTATTAGTTAATTTTTTTTTTGAACTGACAATTTCTGTCCTTTTTTTAGATATTTTAAAGTGCTATTTAAAACTGCTGCATATCACATGAAAGCATTAAATATATCATTTGTACAATTTTAAAGTAAAATAAAAGAGAATTCTGATCCTTAGAAACAGATATTAAACAGTCTGATGATCGAATGATGGGGCAAAAACAAACTTTTTTACCTTTTAAACTATAAAATTGTTCATTTATTAATAATTTGTTAATACTCAAATTGCTTGAAAGATTATATGTTCCCTACTAATGACAACGAAGTTTTTTGTTTTATTCAGTCATTTATTTATATTTATTATATACGACAATGTAAAAAAGAAAAAAAAATGCATTTTGGGCTTTCTGAGGGCCCCAGCTCCGAATAAAACTTTAAAAATAGAGGGGGGAAAGTAGGATCTGGGGGCCCCAAGCTACAGCTTATTTAGCTTATATGTAAATCCGGCCTTGGGTTAGATCCAGGATTGACTGTTTTAGTTAATTCTAAGATTGACTGTTTTAGTTACTCCAATAGGCTGGTTCAGTTAATCCTAGGATTGATCGGTCCTAGGTCATCCAAGAATTGATCGGTCCTAGGTCATCCAAGGATTGACTAGTTTAGTTAATCCTAGGATTGTCTGGCTAATTATAATGATGGTTCGGTTTAGTTAAATCGATAATTGACTGGTTTAGGTAATGAGAAATAAAAAATGTAACTTTTGATTTTTGATACTCAAAATAGCAATTTTTGAATGGTTATTTGTTTTTGAATTGTATAGTTACTTATATTGTTTGTATTGTATCTACAGATCAAATTTCATTAAAATCGATCCAGTAGTACTATCCCTACATTGGTGACCATGGGGCGGAATATGAACACGCCTTCCTTCGCAGAAACGCCCACTACGATTTGAACACGCCTAATTCGATGGATCGCCCACATTAAACATTTGACTTGCAACTCCGATATTGTCCTCCTCACGCTCTCGCTTCTCAGTCTCTATCACACACGTATACACTCGACTGCTAATGGCAACACAAGAGCGACCACGACCATGAACTTAATACAGCTCTCAAAAAGTACGGTGATCTTAAAACAGCTCTCTCGGCTTCTCAAAAAACAGCAATGAATCCACTAGTGCTGTCCGTTCATCGAATTCTATCATATATATAATTCTGGTGGGGAAGTACTGTAGTATGTCTACCACTACAAAAATACAATTCCAGTTCTCAAGTATATTAGACATGTTAACTCAATTCTATGCTGGACTACCCTCTCATAGATGAAGATTGACATTGGCGATAACTAATCTCCCCACAGAATCATACAACAATGAATCTTTTGTTACAATAATTAATTTGCATTGTCTAAACTCACAATAATGAACCCATGATATAGTGAACCCTCGATTGCAATGAAAATTTTTAGTGGTCCCGTCCAAACTGTAAATAATTAAACTAATGCTTCACAATGTTGTAAATTTCCTTTTTATGAGTAGTTAAATAAATATCTTTAGTCTATGTGAGAAGAAATTAAATAAAAAGTTACTTAATACTCATCATTAAGGCAGAATTAAAATTAGTATTTCGATGAAATGAAGAACGAGAGAGATTCCAAAGACACGGTAATGGGTTGCGCAGAAATTCCAACTTTTTAAATTCGATTTTCTTAAAAAAATGGTGGACATTTAAAAATTACCAAAAATTAAAAAAGATAGATGTTTTATGAATTCAACATATGCAGAATATTTTGAATGTTATTTACTCTTTTGATTAAAAATTTTGAGAAGAAAATTACTGCATAGGAGCTATAACATAGTGAAACTCTTACAAATTTAGTAAGTTAATAAGACATGATGCAAATTATATACTATTGTAACTATTTTTTTTCAACAATAAAATTCTAATTTTTTTTTTTTTAATATACATATATAAAGAGCTTAGCACCATAATTTTTTAGTAAACTTATCCAAATGTCTTTTTAAAATGTTTCTTATGGGTTATTATAACAATGCAAATAATATAAATTTACACCCATGTTTCATTAATAATGTCAAATTCAATTAATTACCAAATAACTTACATTTAAATGCAAGCAGTGCATTTAAAAATAAATAACCATTACACCAAAGTAAATAATTCTTCTTAGTGAATAGGCTCTAATAATTTTTATTATTTCAGAATCTCTACAAAAATCTGAAGTGAAATTAGAAAAATTGATTTAACTTCATACATTGCTTCTTGAAGACTCATTGATAATTCACACATTGGTTATACAGATTTAAAATATAAATATTCATAATAAACAATAAAATAAACAAGAAATAACATTCATGAAGAAAAAAAATCATTATCTTTTGACATAAAGGAATAAATAAGAAAATATTATTATTATTATACAGCCGTCCTAATAAAAAAATATATATATACTAACTCTTTATAATTTTATTTTATTTTTTTTAGTAATGTTTGGGAGCCTCTTGACATTAATCTTAAGCAAGAAGGCTGTTTAGAAAAATTAGAAAATCATTCAAGAAATTAGAAGATTTATTAAAATTCACACTGCAAATATAGGGTATCTGCTACATTTTAGATTTTCAAATTCATGACTTTTCATGATTTTCCATGATTAATTCCAAGAATTTTTCATGACTTAACGAAGTTACTATTTTCTCCGATAAAAACGAAACAATAAATTTAAAAAAGCATTATAATAACATTCATTGAAATGTTAGGTATNATGACTTTTCATGATTTTCCATGATTAATTCCAAGAATTTTTCATGACTTAACGAAGTTACTATTTTCTCCGATAAAAACGTAACAATAAATTAAAAAAAGCATTATAATAACATTCATTGAAATGACAATTATAACCAAAACTGTTATACTCTGCATCTTCATATTTAGATTTTAAATTTAAAAAACAGATTAAAGAAAGAGTTAAGTAATAAAATAGTTGGGAAAAAAATTAAAATGCTAATTTTTTATATTTTAAAGATACTTTTCTTGTTCATCAGAAAGGAAAGAAATACTCCTTATTTGTCTGTTCTCATCTTGAAATAAAAAAAAATTCAAGCTTGTTCGGCTTGAAATTTAAATTGATAAAAAAATTTATAAATAATAAAAATTCTTAAATCATAAAAGTTTAAAAGATAATTTGCACTAGAAATGATGCTTTTTCTTTCATTTTTTGAAAGAACACCATAATTTTTAAAGAATATGATAAAGACATTTTATATTCTAATGAAATATGACTGTGAGTAGTGATTTTGTTTGGAATTCAGATAATTGGAACACGATGAAATTGAGGGGGTTCCATTTCAAAAATTAAAATTTTCGGCGACCTAAATCCATGACTTTCCATGATTTTCTCTTCCTATGATTTCCATGTTTAAAAAATAGTAAAAATCATGACAAATTTTGTTCAATACTGAAATTCATGATTTTCCAGGAGTGCGGATACCATGTATAAATGAAGACTATCCTGTGATACAAAAACTCGATATTATTTATGGAATACTTATTTCGCAATAAATGCTAATATTTAACAAAGTCTTTTACAAGTTTAAAATATAGCGAAAATGTATTTTTGCGATTTTATGCTATTAATTACAAGAATTATATATCAATATTTTTACTTATGTCAGCAGAAAATTGATCACTTGGAATATTGTTGAGATACAGCCCTTCGCAAATCGGAGTCATATTACTTTAGCTAGGCTAAAAGGTCTTATCTCAGTGAAAGAATTTTGCTTTAACAGCCTGTTAAATTAATAAAGAATAACTAAATAATAAATAAAAACAATTCCTATAATATTAAGCGGGTGCATAATCAAAATTTACAAAAACACTCACACCCAAAGCTTTCTTTTTTTGTTATGACATATGCCTTTTACGCTTAGGGCAGCAGTATAAATAAATGCAAAATATAATAATAAATCTACATAATTTTAACAATTTACATACAATGGCAATAAGATAGGTTTTTTAAGAATAGAATGGTATGGCAACAGTTTCAATTTTAATTCATTGTGAGTGAGTAGGTAAAGTATGCAAAAAAAATAATAAAGAAATCACCCTTAATAAATTTTGATCTAATGATCAGATCTTCAGTTTCTAGGACACAATCTTAATCGTTAAAAGGGGCGAGGGGTGAATTTTGTTTTGCACCATTTAAATTACGTATTTTAAAATGATGCAAAATATTGTATACCTAAAAATTCAATTTTTTTATAACTAAATAAATAAAAAAAATAATAAATATCTACTAACATTTATCTTTTGCATGGAATTATTTTTGGACAAACCAGTTTTATAATTGCGTGCAGAAAATTTTCAATTCGCTTAAAAAACTGGGATATAGCAAAATACATAAAAAATTACATCAACATTAAGAGCTCCAAACTGCTCGGCCCTATATTTTGGGGGTCAGGCATCCAAAAAAAAAAGTTATGTTCATTCAGAGAAAGAATATTTTTACTTTGTTGCTATCTATGAAAGCTAACTTTTCTTAAAATATTCATAATTTCCTTATTTTTGAACAAAAATGTTACTTCGAAGTTAGTACATTATTTAAAAAACATATATATATATTTCTTAAAATTGACAAAAACTTTAAAAAAAAAAAAAGACTACAAACAAGTAACTAATCAGTACTTATAACAAAACATAAAATGGAAAATTCTTTATATGTAACTTAGAATCCTTTATTTTACAATAAAAATAAAGGATATAATGAAAACTAAATATACATAAAAAAATATTGTTATGACAGGAGCTTATTCCATGATTTAGTTTTTATCCTGTTAATAGAAATTAATTATAAATCATATTTAAGAGCTGAAGAGCATACCAACATATATATATATATTTATTTACAGAGAATTAAATGCATTTTCATTCTCTAAAAAATTACTAAGAGAATTCCAAGCATCAAAATAAGTTCAAGAATGTTTTCTTTCAGGTTCTTACTTTACTTGATGCATAATATGGAAAAGGTATAAAATAAACACCTACCATAACAGCTAAAAGATATATAAGGATTACAAAAGTTTTTAAGTAAAAAATTTCTTTGGCTTAATAATGATAAATTATTTTGACATTCCATCAGTTCTCATGTAAATTGTGGTAATATTTTGTTGTCCAGTTATGGCAGCAATTGACTGATGAATAGGAGGTTGAAAGCACCGAACATGCTCGACTGGCATATTGTCTGCCTCCCCTGATTTTAAATATTTGTTTAAAATAGCAAATATCTGACTGTTTAGAACTTGAAATCTTCTAATACGATCCACCATTCTTTTTAAAGGGATTCCCTTAACAACTTCGTCTTTTCCGTCTACTCTCTGAACTTTTAACAGGTGGTAACAAAAATCGAGGGCTTCGAACCGCTTCTGCTGACCGAGCAGCATGATCATGGCGCATCCCGCCCAATTTAATCCCTCTCCAAATAGCATTTCAACTGTAAATTCATTTTCTCCAACAGGAATGCAGTAAACAAACTGTAAAGCACTCCACAAGCGATGAAACTCTGTGCATTCATCCACATTCATGACGCCGTTCATAGGTGGCGCTCCTGTCCAAATGGGATCATCCAAGTAAGATTTAATTTTCGTCAGTATCACTTGAAATATAGACAAGCCGCAACATAATCTTTCTTTGGTGAGTAGATCTCCTTCGCGAGCGATGGCAGCTTGTTTACCCGTTCCCAGCCTTTCCACGTTTGAAACAACCTGCAGGGGGGCATATTTCGCTTCAAGTCTCTTTAATTTCGTTTCCGGCTTCTCTCCATCTTTACAGTAAGGACGTGGAAGTATATTTTGGAATGGAGCAGCATTCAGCAAATCGCACACCTCTTCTTGGGACAAACTCTGCTCAATCAATAGGCAAAACAAAATAGCATTCCCCACTTCCCGAAAGGCTTCAAACATTTCAGTCTTCACATCGGAATACTGAACAATATCGGTAAGCTGAGCTTGATAATAGTGCAAAACGCCGGGTGATCCATATTCATAAAGGGGCAACTTGCACACTTTAGGCATAACATTCATTAGGGTGGACGTGTACTGCAACAATGTGCCCTGGATCAAGCTTTTAACTATTTTCAAGAGCTCTTCCATGACGACGGCAATTCCCTCATATCCCAACAGGCGACAGATGGATCGGAAATGAGGCGATCCGACGAAACCGGTGTACATGCCATAAATAGTGCTGTTGGCCACATTCAAGGCTTTCGTACCGAAGAAATAGTTAGGATGAGCAGCCGGCGGTTTGTCTCGAGCTACGGGCTGAGTGAACGTGATATCTTTTACTTTCACAAATCGATTGGTAGCTGCATTATAGCAATAATTGGGCAAAAAATCAAAATTCAGTTCCCAAAATACATGTAGGCATATACGACCATATGGAGCTAAGACATTGTGATTTGCCTCGCGAAGCATTGAGTCAAAGTCGTCCAAAATGACGTACTTCCCAAGAAGCTTGTGGGCCAGTTTATTGACTTTGATTAATCCTTCCAGCTCAACAATGCCTGTAATGTCACCAGCTTCAAATCTACTGATTGCCAAATCTAAAGACTTTTGCAAAGCAGCATTCACTCGCTGAGCGATCAGGCGATTCAAATCAATAGATCGCCCTAACAGCTGAACGTGCCTCTGCTTCAGAAGAGTTTCGTAACGGTTCGCAGGGGGGTAATGGAAGCATGTGCCGTAACTAGCACACTCCGCGCGGAATCTTTTATCGAGTAGGATGCTACCGGCCAGGTGTTTGTAGTAAGCAAAAACCTGTTCAGATAGTTTGTATACAAGTTGATCAAAACACAAATTAACTTCTGCCTCAACTTCATCATAGAGGAACTGTTTCTTAAACTTTGTCAGTGCATAGTATGCACTATCATTGTACAAATCAAGAGGATATAATACACACTCCATCATGGATGAATCTTTAGTTTTCAATATGTGATCGGCCAGTATCCAAGGGAGGGACATTTCAATGGGAAATTGAATCCTCTTCCCCATAGTCATTTCGAGGTAAAATTCCCGATACCACAAAGCTGATAGGTCACAGCATTCTTGCAGAGTCTGACTGAAATTCAACAAATAGTTCCAGTAAAAAGATGCCTTATGAAACACATCAATCGCGATAAGGTAAGGACCGTCAATATCTTTCCTCAAGGTCCTCTTACCTCCGCTCTTATCAGCTATCAAGGACTCCAGCATAGTCCGAACCATGTACAGTTGAGTGCTTGATGGGCCAACATTTCGGCGGGGCACTTTAATATCGAATCCATTTTCAGGATCCTTTTTACCTTTCAAAGCTGGATCTTCATGCGGTTCTGAACCTCTAAGCCAATCAGCGCACGTTTCACGAACGGCAAGAATTATGCTACGAATTAAATCCTTTTTGTTTTTAACTGCTTTCCTGAGTGGTTCTCTGAGTGTTACCTGAATAAATTCTTGCAGTTCTGCGTAAACGTGTCTACGTATGGCATCTGTAAAAACCGTCTCCATACGACTCATGAGCACTTGCAGACCTTTGATCATAGCAATCACTTCAATCAGGCCAAACTTTTCCTCGTCACTATAGTTGTACCGAGTGGCCCGTTCGTATTCTTCAGCTTCCTGTGGACACTGTTTGTTCTGATGATGGTCTGTTGGATGCATGAGTTTCCAAGAATACAATTCAGTCACATGAGTGCTCCAATCTGACAGCAACTGTAAGCCCTGGAGAGCTATTTCGGTCAGCTCTTTGTTTTCCGAATCAGTGCGGGGAGTTTCTTTGACAGTCGTGGTCACCTCGTTGTTGTGTCGAGCCAACTCGCTGATGTAGCGGACATATTCATCCCTTATGGTGGGCAAGTGCTGCAGCAAATCTGATTGGGGACTGGGAGAGCTAGAGCTCGCCAGAGGCCAGCGAGACTGATCGTAATGAGGACTACGCTTTATGTAATTAAAAGGAGCAATTTGCATGTCTCCAAACAGGGGTACCATCTCGAGCTGCTTAAAGATCTTATCAATCTTGGCGATATTAACGCGTTTCTTTTGATCCATTTTATTGATATTTGAGATTTCCCCATCCAGCAAAAACAGCGTGAAGCCCATGACTTTAACAAGCATGTGTTTTTCAGTGGGTAGCATGTACATTTTATATTCATACATCTGTACAGCTATGTTAACAACGTCAGCCATCAGTTCTTCATATCCAGAGATTTTCTCCAAATTTTCTTTGAGAGTATCTCTTATTCTGTTCTGCGTTGCGAGAAACATTGATAGATTCTGAGATTCTTGCAATGCTTGAGAATCCGCCATTACTTTTAAAAATTGCGCGGCTCTGCGATAGGTAGCGTAGTCGTTTTTTACACTCGACTTCATGTTCTTGAGTTCGTCCAGCACGGCAAACATGTTTATAAACTTACCGAGGGTGAGCAAATAGGCCTCGGAAACGAAATCTTTCCTTTTTTCAACGTGACACAAACGTTTCACCTCAGTGCTGAACCTTTCGATAGCACGCCTTTGAAAATACATGAAATTAAGCAGCTTATTTACTTCCGGTGCCAACACCTCAACAGTCTTTTCGTAGATTTCAACGCGATTGGGTTGCTCGTTAGACTTAGGCTGAGGAATGGCTCTTGAACAACATCGCCAAGTGTAGAGCATAACTGCATGCTCTTCACCTTCTTCGAGCATTTCATTAAGTTCTGCGTGCACAGTAGCTTCTTCAATGTACTTAGCAAGTCCCGTGATGAAAGCATTGCGATCTTCAAAATTAGTATCAAAATTTGAATGATACACAATGCTACATGGTTGAGCCTCAATGCAAGGTTGTTGATCAGGTAATGGTAATTCATCAAGTACATCAACATTAGAAAGAGCATCGGAGAGAGTAACTTTCTCGGCAGCCATACTTTCCCTCATTTCGACACAAGTCAAAAGCTTTTTTTTTATTCCTTCATTTCAAACAATTTCATTCAAAATATCATTCACACCCTGATTATTTACTATTATGATTTTATTTATTTATTTTCAGGAAGCAGAGGATCGTCTATGAACGAATGAGTAATTTAGCAGCGAGCAAATCGAACGATTACTGCAAAAGTATGCGAACGGATTCCAGAGCATTTATCGTTCGCTTTCAGGATCATTCAGAAGTTTAAGCCCGTTGCCGAATTCAACGTTCTTAATGTCACAAAAAGAAGTTCAGTCGTTTTAGTTTTTTCGGAATCAAAGCAAATTTGGGAATTTTAAAGAAATAAACATCAGCTACTTTCTATAAAAAATTTACACCGATTTCGTTTATGAATAGTTTAAAAAGTCCTTTGATTTCATCTGTACTAATCAAACTTAATAATTAAAAAAATTTGGGTTCTTGATACACCAAGTTATGTTACTTTTATTAAAAGCAGATGACAGAGGAAAACTTTGAACTTTCTTAAATCTGTTACAAAAATTTGTGCTTCTTTTTTTTTTTTCAAGTGCTCATTAATGGAATTGAAAGGAACATGAGTAAGAAAAGATTAAAATATCTAACCGTTTAACATATTTTAATCACTTCAATTAATAAAATGTATGCAAATTTTGATTGTGGCCTTCTTATAACTATCTCTGTTCGGTTTAAATTAGCATATTGAACGTATTTTTAGAATTGTTTTCCAATGATTTGACAAAGATTTCTAATGGGTTCACTTTTATATAAATTATAATGTATATTTTTTCAGTTTGTTTATCTTGAAAAATCTATAATCTTTCTACACCTGCTAAAGTTTTTCATGGCAGCCAAAAAGGTATCTGAAGAAAGCACTGGAGTTACCCCTCCTCACTCACCAATGGAAATACGTAAGTGTTTACTATATTTGGAGAATGCTAATTTATAGAGTTTTCAACTCTAGGAATGAAAAAATTTAATATCGGAACATGAACTTTCAATTTCCTTATTCTCCATTAATTTCATTATATCTTACAGAAGTTCAAGAGGCCTGTATCATTGTTATAGCATTGCTGGTTAGCCCAGCCAAGTTGCTGTTAAATAAATTAAAAACTATTCTCAGCATTAAGATTTGTTTATTAAAATCAAATTTGATTGAGGTTTTAATCAATTTTTTTCTTGAGAGAGAACAACTAACTCAACTAATAAATTAAACTTAATTTTTATTTCCTGAGGTGTGACCTGATGATATTTTTTTAATGTTCCTTTTCCTATTTAAAATTAAAGTCAAATGAAATTGACACAGCACAAACTTTAACTTGTTATCTAGAGGTGAAGCTGAAATATCAAATAATTTCTGGCTCCTTGCTGTTGACTGTCTGCTGCTTATTACCTTTATTGTTGTTGTTGTTACTTTACGTCGCACTAGAGCTGCACAATGGGCTATTGGCGACGGTCTGGGAAACATCCCGGAGGATGATCCGAAGACATGCCATCATCGTTATTGTTTAATTAAATTTCTTGTTAATTGCGTCATAAATTTAATGTGCCTGTGTAATAGCATTTTGAATAAATACATACCCATCATGAAAAACAGCATAAATCATGTTGTGGTTTTCTTATTTATTCAAAAGCTGTTATTGTTTCATACACATTTTTAGAAAACACCTACAATGAATCACTTTGTGCAAGTGTTCTTTATAGGGATGTAACGGATATTTGGCCCTTTCATCGAATATTTGGTTGAATATTCGGTAAAGTATTATTTGGAAAATTATTTTTCAACTAAGTTCTTTTGGGAGAAATTTTATATATAACTATAAAATTTCTATAATTATAAATATAGATTTAATAAAGAATTATCTATAATTGTATTTTTCTTAATATATATTATTAGAAATAGTTTTTACATATATTTGTTAAGTTCTAAATTGGGTTAATTTGTGTTTTGAAAGACCTATGGAGAAAAAAAAATTTTTCTTTTTATCAGTGTTTTCATTATGACAGCATTTTTTAAAGAGCAAAATGCTCGTTAGCATTTTCTTTTATGGTCAGTTTTTTTCTAAAAATACGTCAATGTCAAAAGGTTGAATTAAGATTTTTAGCATTAAGTTTTTCGTTTAAATATTAATGATTTTTGCTTTGGTATCTATCTATCTTTTTTTTAAAAAAAACTTGTGCTTTTACAGGAGTTTCCATTGTGATGCGGCAATTACGAGGGTATCTATTATACTTTAATTTTCACTTTTTTTCTTGAAAATACAGTAATTGGAGAACTAAGATGTTTAGCTTTAAAATTTTCTTTCCAAAATAAAGATTGGTTTTTATTATTTTTGTTTCGCTTTTGTATATAATCTTGGTTTTTTATAGATGTTTTTATGATGGTGCTGCTTTTTTAGAAGCGTATAGGCATCTGTTTTATGGATATTTTTTTTTCCTGAAGATATTATTTTTAGCATTGAAGTTTTGTCTTAAGAGGATTTCTTTCTATTTCTTTTTTTTCATCTTTACAACTTTTTTTAATGACTAAACTTATTTCAATTAAAAAAAATAATAATTACCTATTAATAATTTTTTCTGTTTTGTTGCTATTTTGCATTATATTTGGTATACGGCCAAATCACTACTCGTTGCATCCCTAATTCTTTAATTAATTCTAGAAGTCAACAGAAATCATGGCTTAGCTTGCTACAATCACTTTGCTCTATATATTTAACCTTTGTCACTTTTTCTACCCAAGAGAGAATTTTTGTTAAAATTTATTATAACTATTAGGAATTTGTTTTTTACCATCATAGAAAATAAACAATTTATATAAATGTGTGTAGCTTAATGTTTTGTGATAAAAGAAATGTCAAACTGTTTTATTTCATTTTGCTGAATTTTATTAATAACTTATCTGTTTTAGTTTCAGAAGAAATGAATTTAAATTTGTTGAGTTCTGAAATGTTGGATAGATCTTCCCCTGAGCTATGGCCAGAACAAAGTATGTATTTTATAATTTGATATTTTATATTTATGAATTCAATCTTTTTTTTTTATACCCGATTCGTTCTTTTTGTTCATTTTTAGTTCCTGGAGTTTCAAAATTTGCATCACTTGCTATGGTAAGATTTGTTTATTATAATCAAAGAAATTTATCATGACCACTAAGATATTTAAGCGGTTAAAAGTTTGTTTCTTTATCCTCTTTTAAATTTTTTCTACTAACTTCNAATTCAATCTTTTTTTTTTATACCTGATTCGTTCTTTTTGTTCATTTTTAGTTCCTGGAGTTTCAAAATTTGCATCACTTGCTATGGTAAGATTTGTTTATTATAATCAAAGAAATTTATCATGACCACTAAGATATTTAAGTGGTTAAAAGTTTGTTTCTTTATCCTCCAGGGGTCGCATTCCCCCTAAAATTCATAAAATTCCTAAGACTATGTGCAAACCCTAAAATTCCTAAAAATCTGATAAAATTTTGTTGGTGTTCCTAAAAAATTAGTCATAGGCTAAATATAAATAAAAAAGCAATCATCTAAAATATAAGAATTTAACTACGTTAATTAAAACTGTTTTAATTTTCCACATGGGAATTCTGATCCTGAGAGAGGTTTTTCGATAAATAAAGCAATGCTTAATGTGAGTCATCTATTATGTCTCTTAGACTAATCAAAGATACCATTCGAAATTATGGAGGAGTGTTGAAGATCATCACAACACTATTGAGGGCAGTAAAAGAATCTCACAAATCATATCAAGAATATGTCAGAAAAATGATCATGATTAATTTGTTTTTCTCTAACTTCTAATATAAATTGCTGATTTGAAATCTAATAATATCACACAATAGTTTTTCTTAATAAAGTAAGGTAAAGGGTAATAATAAAGTTTTGATTAAGAAGGTAAAAATTAAATAAAAATCCAAGTTGGTGTTAATTTATTTTTTCTCTTGATTTATTCTCACTTTTGCCTGTTCCTGAATTATGCACTTAATTTCTGATAGGTAATATGTAAAGTTGAAATTTCATTTTTACACTTTAGAGATTTCATTCTTGACTTAATAAATTTCAGAGCTTTATTTTATGGCTTGCAATTATTTATGATATGTGTGGATGAATTGTAATAATCTTCTGTTATGTAATAAACTACCGTGTGATCTGTTTTTATCCTAGCAAAATCATATATTACCCCTAAAATTTACCTAAAATTTTTTGAAAAAAGTTCCTAAAATTACCCTAAAATTTTAAAAAACTTTGCTGCTACCCCATATCCTCTTTTAAATTTTTTCTACTAACTTCCAAAAAAAAAAAGATAAGTAATACCTCTAAAAAAAAAGCATATAGTATTTTGGAGCGAACTTTTCCTCCTTAAAATTTCAAATTTTGCTGACGATCCGATTTGAAATCCTGCATGTTAAGAGATAATATTTAAATTATAATAATTCAAAAAATAATTTTTTTTTCTAAGTCTTTTCATCTTATCCTAATTTATTGAAATAACTTTTAGAGATTCCCATCCATTTCCTCCTCCCCCTTTCCAGTGCAGCTATTTGATTATTAAAATTTTGAAATGATTATAAAATCTAGTTTCACTGTTGTTGTTATAATTTTTTTCTCACTTTTTTTTTTCCCTTTGCAAGTAAGAGTGTCAATTTTTATTGCTAATTCATGCAATTTTTATAGCTGAACATATGCCCAACAAAATGCATTAACTCTTAAAAATATGAAATTTGAAGTTTCTTCCTAAATTGGTTTTTGATTTTCTTTCTCTGATTTTTAGAAAGCATTTCTTCGAGCCTCGATAGCTCAGGGGATAGAGCGTTTGCCTTCCAATGAGGTGAACCGCGTTCGAATTCCAGCGATAGCTGGTCGATACGAATCCTCGCCTTGCTTGCACCGACCACAGTGCTGTCGTGAAATATCCTCAGTGGTAGACGGATCATAGTTAGAGTCCCTTTCTGTGGGAGGTGCTTATGGTCTTCCTCTCGATGTAAGACAAATTTCTCCCAACACTTGATCCAGGAGTTCCCTTGTCATTTGGATTGAGTTCAAAGTTACAAAGCTACGGAATTGTAGATTAGTAGTCGTAAACCCAAAAATTGGGTTGACTGTTCAACGTTGGTTATAAAAAATAAAAATAGCATTTCTTCAAAAAGAAATCTAGCAAATGAAAAAATTATATATTATAAAGGATAAAATTCATATTATATTTAGCATTTAAAAAAAAAATAAACAAAATTTGCAATATTTTTTTTTTTAAATTCAATAATATTATTGTAAAGAATAATAATTAAAACAATTGATTCACATTATTTTTAAAAATTATTTCAGAGTTGGAAAAGAACTTAAAGTACTATATTTTAATCAAAATTTGTTTTAATGTGCATTGGCAAACTACGGAATTTTGCTCTAATGCTTACTATATATTATTATAAATTAGTAATATTACTGAAAAAGTGTTTGCTTTCCAACAGTTGGATAATTAATTTAAAAAGAAATCAAAATGACGGAAAAAATTATAAATGTGCAGGTATAAAAAAATTCATGTATTATTATAGTTGAAGAAATTAAAGATAGGTGGAAAATAATATTTTGTAAGTGCTGTACAAAATGTTTTATGACTGTTTTCAAGTCGAAAATTGTTCATGGAATATAGTTGGCCATTGTAACCTTTTTATATTATTTTTATTATTAACTTAATGGAGCTTATTCTAGATGACAAATGAATGCCTACTTTCTATGTTGAGAACTTAATTAATATAAAATGGGTTAGACTATTGGCATAATTAATCTATGACTGAGGATTTAGAGTGTGATTACCGTAAGATAAAATCACTTAAAATCTAATATATATCACCTTTTCTTTATATCCTAGTCTTTGAACAAAATTGCCTTATATTGAAGAATATTCTAGATATGCTCAAGGGCGTAAAAGCATATCAAGAGAACATTTTAAATATCATCACCAATTAATTTGTGACGTGGCACAAAGATATAATTTTAAAAATATGGATTTTTTGCCTTTTATTGATATTTTGATGCCAGTAGATTTTCATTTTAGATACAGAGTGATTCTAAGGCTACCAATCAACCAGAATGGCTAAAAGAGTTTGACCATGAAGACATCAGTGTTTTGCATGGTATGGTCTTCTAAATCTGTTTATATAAACTTGATTTTTATTTTTAAATATATGGTGTACAAAAAGATTCTTTTGATCTAAAGATGCAAATGCTAATTAATTTGACATGAATTAGAGAACTCGTTTTTATCTGTGCAAGTTGTTGCTTTGTTTTGTGTTGCTGCAAAAGTTCCTGATTCTTGCAGGTTTTGGTAGTTTAACTGCTGCTGCTTTATTGGAAAAAGTTCGAGACTTACAGAATTTAGCTTATCAATTAGGTTTAGAAGAAGGTATGTCCTTTTTTGTCATAAAAAAAAACATGTTTATCTTTTGATATTTTTGTTTTTCTCCCTCTCGTGCATCACAATTCTTCAGATTTGTTCTGGAACTTCAAGATTTATTTATTTTGAAGAAATTAAACCTAAGTTTGATATAACTAATTTTTTCCCTTAGACTTTTTTATGTTACTGTAAAAGCTGTCCTGTCTGGTAATTCCTAGGTGTAACCAGCAAAACCTTATATTTACCGAAATGGCTTAGTAACTCCTAGGCTTCTAATTAATGGTAAAAAGCTGAAATAGAATCTTATTAAAGCATACTTTAACTTTTACCTATCCTCTTTGGTTAAAGCTAGATTTTACCGGTAAAGCTTAGGATTTACTAGACTTAAGGTTTTTACCATAACAACTGTAAAAGCCTGAAGTTTGGTAAATCCTAAGTTTTACCTGTTCTAACTATGATTTACTAAAATGGTTTGATAACTCCTTTGTTTTAATGTAAAGACCTTCTAATAGAAGAATGAAATGGCATATTAAAGTTAAATTTGTATTTATATGTAAGTTGAAATGTGAAGTAATGTATAAAATCTTATGTTCATGTTATGTTCTTAATATTCAAAATCTGATGTTATTCTTTTTTATTATGTTAGCATGTTTATATTTTGTAATTATTTTTGATAATATTTATTAATAATATAAAAAAATTAAGATTTTACCTTATAATTAATTAAATGCTATTATAAAGTAAATAATTTAGAGTGTAAATTAGTATTACCTTATGTAATACTAATATATTATTATAACCTTATGTTATAAATGTTAATGTATTTTTCAGTTTATGTAAAAAAATCATGTTTTTTTTTTCTAACCCTGATTTAAAGAAAGTGAGAATTTCTGATGCACTTTTAAGGTTGGTAGATTTGTAGTAGTAATTAACATAATCTCAATTTTGAAATTCATCCCTCCATTTTAAAATTAAACTCTCTAAAATTAATAGAAGAGGGAAATAACTCTTAAAAATTGACAATGAATTCGAGTATTTTAACCTTTGAATTACTAAGTTCCATTAACACAAATAGTTCATAATCTCATTTTTATTAAAATTGTGAGGATATTTTATGATAAAAATGAATTAACAAGTGCAAAACAAATTTGTAAATTGATACAATGTACTCTCTTAAATAACTTTTGATCTAAAAAGGAAAAGAAAAGCAAAAGAAAGAAAGAAAGCAATGATTTGAGAGGTTAGCTCTAGCTTCTAAATGATTAGTGTACACAATAATTAGAAAACTAATTACTATCTGTGCTTGCAGTAGTACTTGTAATTGTAGTGGTGTTATCAACTTAATTTTGCTTTCATTGGATTTAAAAATGTTTTTAAAAATTACACAAGAAATAGAATCTTACTTGTTTAGCTAGTAATATCTGTTTACAAAGTGTACTTTTTACAGATAAAACAAATATAACTTATCTCAAAAAAATATGCTGAAAAGAAATCTAAATATGAATGCCAAAGTATAAAGTTGGTATAAATTAAAAATTTTTTGTGTTTGCTCAATAGCTTCTTAACCATTAGCCCTATTGAGTATCCTACCTACCCATTATGTGTATAAGAAACAATACCTAACTTATCTTTCGTTAGATGCATATGTTTTTCGAAACTATGCTGACTAGTCTCTTTCCTTGAAATGCATAAAATAAAATTTGGTGATTCAAATTCAAATATGGGAGGAAAAACTCACCTCAGATGAGAATTTAAGATTCAGCTTCAACTGCAACTTTTAAAATGATTTCTCTAATTACTTCTTTTATCAACTACTTAAGAACTTGTCAGTACTACTAGGTTTAATCCCATGACTTAAAAGCTCAAAATAACTCGGGTCGGAATAATTGTTAGTGTGGGGGCGAGGGGTAATCGACAATGTCAACCTTCATCTGCGAAAAGGTACCCCACCATAGAATCAAGTTAACATGTTTTATATACTAGTGAATTGGAATTATATTTTTGTAGTCGTAGATACACTACAAGCTCAAGATAACTCATGTTGGAATAATTGTTAGTCATCAGATTATTTACATTGTTTTTTCTACCTTATTTTTATACTACATTCAAATTTGATTTCCCTTTATCTTTATATATTTCTCGGCAAAACAATTTATATTTATTCTGATGCTTTTATTAAACCAATTTGTTGCTCTGTCTTGACTTATTATTAGCCTATTACCAGTTAGAATTAATTCTTTACTAATAACATACTTTTCCTTTCTTCTAGCAAAAGAAATGACCCGGGGAAGATTTTTGGGCATACTACCAAAAAAGAAGGATATTCGACAGTAGTTTATCATTTGTTGCATTGCTTTGGCAATTTATATTTATTATATTCATGTATTAAAATGCTTTCCTTTTTTTTTAATGTTATTGTATTGTTATGTAGTACTTTTTTTGCCTATTTTTGACTTTAATCATCTTGGAAGAAAAAATTATTTTTAATTTGCAATGATAGTTAAACCTTACAGAAAAATAATATTCAGTTATAATTCATTCACCAGGAGTTTGCACTTAGCACCACCTCTTCGGACACAGAGTTAATTTCAGTGCGGGAGTAGGAGGAGAAACATCTCCGCACTTGAAAATTAGACAACCTTTAATGCTTGCCAAACGCAAACAGTGAATTCTTTTTCAGTCACTTCACTTTATCATCTGCCATTACTCTAATTTAATATATTTTAAATTTAAAAACTGCTGTTTTCTGAGCAAAATGTCTCAAAAAAGACAAACTATTCACTTAAAAGAGAGAAATATCAAATATATGAAATATTTAATGTCAAAAAAATGCACATAAAGATAGCAAAATAAATATATCTGTCATACGATCACCAAATATCAACCTTGTTCAGGATTGTTCACATCCTTCTCCCAAAAATAGCGAAATAGTATTGTCGGATACCACGTGATGAAGACGGAGCAAAGTGATAACTAGTGAACGAACTATAGTTGATATGTAGAAAAATTAGGTAATTCCCATTTAATTTTGAAAAAAGCAATTTAAAAGGTATTTATCATGTGACTAATGAGCTTCTTATGAAAATGCTACATAAGTCCTGTCTCCTCTTACCCATTTGATGAACAATTGCAAAATAAAGTTTTTTTTCCAATTGTAAGAATTGTTTGGTCTAGCCATAGCTCACTAAAAAAGGCATTGTATAAAAAATAAAAATTTCCATAACAAATATATTTAAAAAAAATTGTGCACTGATGAAAGAGAGTGACCATACCTTCATTTTAACTTAAGGTTACAATAAATGCTTAGTAACAATGTTGTCAAAACAGTAAGTTGACATCAGACAAAATAAAATAGAGGTTCATCGTCCCACCTTATCCATGTGGGGGATGTCGACTGAAGAGCAATGTGTCTGATTTTTAGAACTCTTAATTACACTGGCTAACAAAATTCTATTGAGTCCTTTTTGGCCTTAGTCACGACTAAAGATCTTTCTCCTTCCTCCAAGTTTGAGGGATTCAGGTTAACATAGTAAATTCAAAGATTAAATTTTATCCTTCATTTGAATAATAAACTTCAATTGAAATTTAAGAGCAAAATAAATCTATATTACTTTTCATAGGATGGTCATAATAAAAATACTCTAATTTTATTTCAATGTTACATGAGTTTTGTAGCTGTTGAAAAATTTTTTCTGTTTGTTGTTGTTCCTAACGACATTTATAGTTTGTCTGAAATAAGAACTCCCCAGGCATTCGTCTTGACCTGTGGCGGTGACTATGGTAACAAGGTATGACTATTTCAAGTAGGGGTGCGGGCTCACTGTTTTGGAATGGTTACTTTACAAGGGTAGACGAGAGAAAGGGAATCTCGTTCTTCGGTCTAATGTGTTACTCCTAGAGTGAAGCTACCCTCCTTAAAATACGCCATTCTTTTTTCCATAGCACCAGACTTTGTGGCGAGAGGAGTTCTTAGCTTAGACAAGCCAAGCTCACCAGTCATTGCCCTTGTAAATTAAGTCAGAAAAGTGCACCTTTTATTAGAATAAAGAGCACCACTAGGGCGATAGTGCAACTTAACTTGAAACCACCTGGATATATGGCAGCTCCATTCAAATTTTGCTACGTCAGTTAGGAAACTTCATCCTCAAGTTATATTTTATGTTGACATAAATTTACCTAATGCTTTTGAGTTCAGTGTATAGTCAAATCCTTTCCTTCTATCACTTTTTATTTTCTTACTGGGCTAAACAGAAATTATTATATTCTTAGAAATTTATTCTACATAATATAACTAAGTTCTTTATTGTTTCTGAATTTCAATGTCATCTCTATGAATTTTACCTAAAATTTATGTAAGATATTGAGAAAAAAACAAACTTTAAAATATTTTTTCATGATTTCTAGATAGGGTTAGTTTTGTTTATATAAAGCAAAAGCTTTCAAATACCTCTCTATTTCATGTTATAAAACATCTAAAAGTTTTGTCAGACTATGTTGTGCCCTTCATAACCAAAAACTTATTATAGTTTCTAATTTGAATTAGTTAAAACCATGAGAGGTATTTCAAACACTGATCTTTTCCTATTTGGAAATTAAAAATATCAAATAAATGAAATATTAATAAATAAATTAATATCAATTCGCGAAAGTGAATGTCTGGTGTCTTGAATGGCTACACCTAGTCGTTTTTTTAAGTTCCATTCCATTCTTAAAATTAAGTTTCATGATATTAATATTCTAAAAGTGTTTGATATTGTTATTATCTCTTTACTTAGGATAGTGAGTAAATCTATGTTTAAATTAGTGAATCGTATGTGAGCCAAGAAATAACGAATTGAAATCTACTACCTCTGCTGTTAAACAAAATGAATAATTGAATCTGCATTACTGTGCATAATATTGTACCCCTTGGCAGAATCGCAGTGACAGTGTCGCAGAACTTTACAGAGTTCATGCAGAAAGATTTTCTTTCAAAAAGTAAAAAATTTTACTTTTCTCTTTTTACAGAAATTTATTAAAATATTATATCTAGCAATTAATAATTTTTGGCAATTATTAATATTGATTTTCACATGGTTTTTAAACATCCCAATATATTTCAAACACTATGGGAAATTCAAATCGTGGATTTGAGTATTATTTATTTTTAAGGCAATAATTCTATCGAATTTTTGGAAGTTATTGCTATTGATTTCTCCATAGTTTTTAAATTTGATATTTTTTATTATAACCTTGAAACGAACACACATTTGAGTTGTCCAATTTACCTGATTTCGTCATGATCTTTTTTTTTTTCGCAATCACTACTACGGATTTCATGATATTTAATATTTTTTTATTGTGATGCTTATTTACAAAATGCGAAGAAGTAAATAATATGTTCGTCCCCCTCCCCCCAACAAAATGTGAGAATGTCACCCATATTAGAAAAATTATTACATGTTTAATTAAGAAAATTATTTTATTTATTTATTTGTAAACATAGCTTATTTGTTGTTTTAAATTAGTATCATATATGTTTGTTAGTATTAAAAATATCTTGCAGAAAGATATTAGTGCTAGAGAGTTTAGTCGCAGACAGCTCAAAAAAATTCTGCCACAGGGATATTGTGAATAGCAAAGAATCGTATACAATCTGCCGGTTTGTAACTATAAAGTGAACAGATTCTGAATTCTTGAGTTTAATAGTTCATCAATTGTTATAAGTTTCTTCTGCTGTTAAACAAATACTAGAATTTTATCATTGCTTAGCAAAGAATTGCAAATTTGCAGTTCGATTAGCGACCTCATGTCATAAAGAGGTTTGAAAAGAACTACATTAGCAGTTTTAGGGTCTGATAGCGAACTAGAGAGGGATCTCTATAATAAAAGAATACCTATACAATGTCTATGTACTCAGGTGTGTGAGCCGATTAAGTAATGAAGAAAAAAAGTACTATTTCAATTAATAATTATGAAATCTCTATTGTGGTCATTTTGACCGCTGTGGTTGTTCTGCATAGAACTTTGTTTTATACATTTATTACAGAGTGCTCAGCGTTTTTAAAAAGTGCTTATTTTTGATTTACGTTTTTTAAAACCCCTTTAAGGTGCTTTTTTTTGTGGGTTTGTAAAAAGTGCATAATTTTCTGTCTTTTACTAAGAGAGTTTTTTTCTTTGCCGTAATATCGTTCTAAATAACAAAAAAATGCACAATTTTCTCTGCAATATTTGTCAAAAACTAGTTATTTTATCATAATAAAGTTTTTGAACTTTATAGATTTTACGTTTATAAATTAAGAACTTTACACAATAGAAAGAAATAAATTTTATGACTGCACAAATCCTGATTTTTTTTGAAAAGTGATTAAAAATATTTTTTGAGTGCTAAAAAAGTACTTAAAAGGTGTTGGAAAATCTGGCTATGCACCCTGTATTATGCAACCTAATTTTTCAGTGTGGCCAATCTCCTTGAAAACCTGGAATTATTAGGGAATTTTTTTTGTACTGGAAAAATTAGGGATCTTTAATAAAAAAAGCTGGAACTTTTTTCTTAATTTTACTAATTTAAATTAAAATAAGTAAATTGAAATTATTTTACTAATTTATATTATTAATTTAATAAATAAAATCAATTTACCATCTGTTATACCCACTTTTAGACAAAAATTTCTTGCCAAACAGTTGAAATACCATCAACTTAGCAGTATTTTGCTTGCATTAAAATTTGTTCCATTATAACCCTGTTAAACTAGAATGCCACATGAAACTCTCCCATGATTGCAAAATGAATAAGAGAATCCTTCCACTTCTTTAGGAGACTATAGGACTAGGCAGTATAGGAAAGGCTAAGATTGTGCAAGAAAGTGTTGGGATATTTGCTATTTATAAAAGTATGTGGGCTGAACCCATTTATCGTTTGACAAAATGATTAAAAATGGTTTTTGGAGAATCTTTAACTTTTCTAAAATTCTCCAAAAATTAGTTGGTCATAATATAACAATAGATTTTTTCTTGCAATCTTTTTCTGAAAGCGTTTGTGCTTTCATCCAATGAAATAGATGAATTATTTTTTCTCAGCAAAGCAAACCAAGCGCGCATTTTCTTATAATCGCTAACAGCAATGTTTGTTGACATTTCCAGGGTATCTGCTACATTTCAGATTTTCAAATTCATGACTAATTCCAAGATTTTTCATGACTTTACGAAGTTACTATTTTCTCTGACAAAAACACAACAATAAATTTAAAAAAGTATTATAATAACATTAAATGAAATGATTAGTATAACAAAAACTGTTATACTCTGCATCTTCATATTTATAGATTTCAAATTTAAAAAAAAAAGAGTAAAGGAAGAGTTGAAGCAATAAAATAGCTGAAAAAAATACAAAAGCAAATAATATTTTTTCTTTTTTTTTTCAGTAGAATTATACTCTAAAAATACTTTTCTTGTTCATCAGAAACGAAAGAAATACTCCAGATTTTTCTGTTCTCATTTCGGAATTTTAAAAAAATTGCCAATGACTGGCTGGCTTCAGCTAGAATTTTAAATTGATGAAACAAAATAAATAAATAATAAAAATTCTGAAATCACAGAAGTTTAAAAGATAATTCACTCTGGAAATAACGTTTTTTCTTTCATTTCTTTGCAAGAACACCATAATTTTTAAAGAACATGATAAAAAACATTTTTTATTTTAATAAAATATGACTGTGAGTGGGGATTTTGTTACAAATTCAGATATTTGAAACACCCTGAAATGGGAGGGGAGGGGGGGGGTAAATTCTATTTAAAAAAATTAGATTCTTCGGCGACGTAAATCCATGACTTTCCATGATTTTTTTTAAAAAAATAGTTAAAACCATGACATTTCATAACAAATTTTGCTCAACATTGAAATTCATGACTTTCCAGGTGTGCGGATTACCCTGCATTTCTTGCAGCGATGATAATTTTCTTGATTTCATTTTCAACTTTTATAGCATATTTTAATTAAAAGAGGTTCTTTTAAGAACCAACAACATATTAACATTTAATTTTACTGTTTTGATGGTAAATATTTAATTTTTGATTCAAAATTAGAATTGTGTAGTAATCACAACGTCGAGAGTTGGTAAATGTTTGCATTCCCAAAGATGATATTTCCGAAACTGTTTCTCCTTTTATTCTAAAAAGCTGACAAAAACTAAGTAATGTATGGGAAACATGTTAAATGATGAAGAAACATAGAATATAAAAAATTCTTATTCACATGTGTAGGAAGAAGTAAAACGAAATTTTTTTTTTTTTGTTCTGCACTGTGCAAGTTTCCAATTGCAAAAATAATATATTCCTATACATATTATTTTCTCCACATCTATCATAATTTTGTAAAAATTAAAGTTGTTCCAAAATATTAAACATTTGAAAAATAAAAAACAAAATCTTACAATATTAAAATAAATTTAGTCTAATTTTTTCACAATGATATACTTTTTTTTTTTTATAATCATCGCTGAACAGCTGTCCCAATTTTTGAGTTTACGACTACTATTGTACAACTCGGTATACTTGTAGTTTTTAATTCGATCCAGAAGACAAGGTAACTCCTACATCAAGTATTAGGAGAAATTTTTCCTTCGTGGAGGACTAAAAAAATAACATTTAAAAGATATAAAATACTTTATAATAGTGACGTTTTTCTTATACTTTAACCGAAAAAAAAAGACACATTGACCTGGAAATTTCAGGGAAATTTAAAAACCGATTTGAGTGGCCACCCTATTTTTCTATAATGCTTTTAAAAACCTCTAAAAGTCATGGATGTCTAGTAAGCTGGTATAATTACTTTAGTAATTCCTCCACCTTTCAAAGATAATTTGCAGTCAAAAGTACCGTACTGATTGTTTTTTAATAAGAAAAAAGAAAATCTCTTTTATGTTTTCGTGTAAAGCTTTGTTTATCCGACGTGAATTAAGAAAGTTTCAGAAATAATGTATTGAAGCAAATTATAGATTTTTATCTTTCATTCAGATTTCTAGATAAAAGATTCAATACTGAACTTAGGCTTTAAAAAGCATTAAGTCTTAAAGCCGAATTACATATCATACATGTTCTTAAAAGTTGTAAGTTTTTAAATCTAAAACATATGAAGGAATTTTGTTTTTAAGAGATATTTTTAAAGGCTACTTCAGAAAAAACTGATTTAATCCCCAAACATAATGATATTTTCAAAAAATTAAAGAATAAATGAGAAAGCGTTACATGTCATGAAAAGTTATCTTCTAATTGTAATTGAAAATATGATCTGAGTTATATCTTACAAAAATGTAATAAATTGAAACAGAAGTGCAATATGTAAATGGTAGAATTAAAATAACATATACATTTCAAAATATGTATGACAAAACAGTTCAGTTTATTTTATGCTTGCTTCAGTTTACAAATATTGATTCCAAAAAAAAAAAATAATAATTAATAAAATTATACGGTTTGTTATTTAAATGTGAGGCTAAATAAATATTTTTGGAATTTTAGTTATATTATGGATGGCAAAACTTTGGCAGTAGAAGGTTAGCTTATTTTACAAATCATAAAAATTTAGCACAGTTAAATCAGTTTGTATGTAATTTACATCAATAATACATTTATTTGCAGAGGATAAATTCAATCCAATAACTAATTGATAACATTAAAATACTTATTTTAAACCATAATGAAGTACATAAATATTTATCACAACATACTTTGAACAAAGTAGTAACACGGATGACTTGTAGTTATTTCTATTTAACGACGAAAATGAAATCATGTTTGTGTACAGAGCTTCCAACTATTACGCTCTTTGTGAAATATTTACAAAGACTATTAAGATCTAAAGGCTTCAGAACATTTTACAAGCCTTACCAAGAGGGGGCTAGAAGATAGAGATGTACTTTTAAATCAAATTTACTATACAATAAATAATACATTAACTTAGCTGCCATTAGAAGAAACTTTCCTAAAAAGCGTAGAAAGTTGGAAGTCCTGTAACTAAAAGTTGAAAATATTTTCAAGATTTTTGTTACACAATAGTAAACAAATTTAAGATTTCTCCAACGGCTTAAGAATAAAAAGAAACATTTCACACTTATATGGTAATTTTTTCAGTGGCCAGTCTATATACTTTCTATAAAACTAAACCTTTTAACACGATGAAACATCAATTTATAAATATCTAACACATTTTGTAGGCCTTTCTTAAATTAAAGGTTCAGACAGTCAATTGTCTAGAATCATTTTAACTTTCAGTCATTTATTTGTACATTAAACAGGGTGCGTAGCCAAATTTCTCAACAAAAAATAAGCACCTTTAAGGTACTTTTCAAGCAATCAAAAAATATTTTTAAGCGCTATATGCATTAACATGCAAAATAATTTTCAAAGACTTTACATGATCATGATAAAATAACTAGTTTCTGACAAAGAACTCTTTTCTTGATAATATTAGCAGCCATAAAAAGATCGAGAGATTTTTTGGTTCCATTTCAGAGGGTGGAAAATGAAGTCTGAAATTTAGAATATTTAGCAAAATTCAGCTGAGTTGTACATGAGAGTGCAAGAATCTCACCAACCCGAAATCAGTAGACGCACATCTGACTTCCTTGTTTTGCATAAAACATGCAACATACGTTATGGACTGACGAAATGCCGGCCGAAATAGATTGTGGTTGAATGAATTTTGAAGATGTTGAATAGAGCAATGGGAAAACCATGCCTTTGCATAACACACAGTGAAAATCTATACGGTAAAGAAAATAAATCCCATTTTCGAAAAAGGAAAATTAAGCACTTTTTAAAAACACTCAATAAAAAAAGCACCTTTAAGTACTTTTTAAAAACGCTATGCACCATGTTAAAAATGGGGAGGGAACATTTATATTTAAACGTTTTCCTCTACACAAAATCCATATCTTCTGCATAAATACTTAATTTGATTAATGGTGAACAATTTTTTGTAATTAAATTTGAAGTCATTTCATGGCTATTGCGAATATATAACAGTGCAACATTACAAAATTTGACTACACATTGTATCATCCATGGAACCTTTTGAACAAGTGTCTAAACCAACGGTGGACCATGGTCTAGTTTGTTAAAAATTGGACAGCTAAGAATTTTTTGAAAGTTTAAATTACTCCAATAAATTATGAACATTAGTAAGGAATACAAGTTTTTTCTTATTAAATAAAATTGTGTAAAGTATCCAAATATCTCAAAAAATTACTTGCTGAACCTGCTTTGTACAATATCCATTAAATATTGTTAACAAATATATACAATTGTTATGCAGGGAAAAAATCTGAGTCAAACTTTTTTTCATAATTTGTATTTAAAGCAAATCTAAATTCTAATTCAAAAATTATAAACTATATTAAACATTTAATAAAGATTATTTAATAATTTTTAAAAAAAATATTTAATAAATTTTGTCATAATTTAAAATATATTTAAGGTAGTCAGAATCTTGAAAAAGATAGAAAAACTCATTAATTTTCTTAATTGTATGAAAATTATTAATATTCTTAATTGTACGATCACAGGGTTGCTCATACTGATGTCAGATTTTATTTATTTATTTTTTAAAGTCTATCAGAGAATAAATTGCTAAACCAAGATCAATAACAATTTGCATCACATGGTATGCATCTTTCGTTATACCTATATTCTTCATCAACAACAGTCACGTAACACCAAATGCAGAAAGTTTCTTTTATTCCAAAACTAAAAATTATTTCACACTTATTTTGCATTTTGTTGATTCTTTTTACTTCAACAAATTATTATTAAGATCATGTATTTAAAACAAGCTGAAACTGTACTTTAATTATCTTGTCCTTTCAAATATAAAAAATACATAGTAGAAAAACATATATAAAAAAATACAAAATATTGTAATCAACAAAGCTTTCAACTTAAAGCATATTAACCAGAAAAAAAATTGTCAGCAAAAAAAAAATAGCAAGTAGTAAACTGAAATTAAAAAAGAACAAAAACACCTCAAAAGAAAAGGAAAAAACTTAAAGAAAAATTAACACTCGATCAAACATTTCTTAAAAACCTCGTTCATAAACTTTATTGCAGGTAAAAGATGCAAACTATCCTTTAATGAGAAAAAAAAATTAGATTTTATTTTTAAAATCTCAGGCACTATTTTCTCTACCTCTACACTAGGAGTCTTCAATTTCTTGAGCAAGGGTCACATCAAATAATTTAGGAAACCCACCATCTGTTACATACAATAATAAAGTCGAAGAAATTCGTCAGCACGATGAAGATAACAGCCAATTTTATTGCGGGTTACTAAGCTTAAACATTTCTAGACTATTAGAATTTTGTTAAAAACTGAAATGAAATTATATTTAAATCAATTTCTTGTATCCTTTTTCGTTGGTCCCAAAACAAGCAAAATATAAATACACTAAACATACATGCAAGCTAAAAAAAATGACATTGAAATCATAGAGTCCATTTGAAGACTCGTTTTTGCTTTACTAAAGCATCAATATTTTGTATTACATTTGCAATTGACATTTTCAAAGAATCCTCCAAATGTTGATCGATCAAACATTTACTTGTTTTTGATTTTGAAATTTCTGATCAAATTAGACTGATTGAAAGTTGTTACTGTTAGTCTGTGAACTATTAATGATGTCTTAATAATTCAGCATTAACCATAAATTTTGGACGACTAGTCATAATTTAAAATATTCTTTTACTGAACTTGTTTCAAACTAAATGAGATAATTCAATCAAACACTAAAATATCATCAGGCCATTCTGTTAAAAATCCCTTATCTAGGAATCTACTTTGTTTTTAAATTTTATTTCAGATTAGTGCAATCTAGTTTAAGGCAACCCATTTTTTTAATGAAAATTCGATACACCTCACAAAGTGACAGAAAATTTAAATAATAAAAGAATGCATAATAGGGAAAAAATATACATTTTCAACAGAAGAAGAAGAAAAATATATTTACAACATTAACTAAATAATTACATCTAGTTTTATTATACACCTTACATTATTTACAATAGCATTGTGGCACATTATATTAACTTATTGCCACATTTATATTTGATTATATAACTCAATGTAAGATTTAATGAATGAATTTACATAGATTTCACTCAAAATATATAAGTAGTACAAGTATTTTTAATAATTTTAAACATTTACACTGACAAAAGAAGCATATAGTATCAAAAATACTATAATTTTTACAATTTTTATTAGATATTTCTGATAATTAGATCATTTTTAATAAATTCAAATATTTAGAAGCATAACTTAATTCAATGATAAGAATAAATTTTCATTGATATTAGTTTTCTCAGCAACAATTAAAACTAGTCAGGAATGTATACTAAACTGCTCTCAAAAGTGTAAGTCAAATAAATGTGAAAACATATATAACGCAATTTAGTAATGACAGACATATAAATGGCTCTAGTAACACCAAAATACATTTTCAGAAAATAGCAGTTATTATGCTCCTAAACTTAATGCCTTCAATTTTCTTCTGATTAGATTTTAAATTTAGTAGCCCATATTAATGAACAAGGAGCAGCTATTCATTTCCAAAACTGATCTAATAATTCCTGAAAGGTGTCATATGAACCCATTTCAAAGTAACCTCTAACCAATAAACTGCACTTTTGTGCTTGTCATTAAAATTTTTAAAAACAACTTTTAAAGTCCTCTTTTGGAATGTTTTTTAAACTTTAACATTGTTAATGTCTTCCACATCCATAAACTTTGGTCCTTTAGCAAATTTTTAATTTTAGAAACAAAAAAATTTGCCAGAATGGCGTGTGAATCATCTCCAAAACTTTTGAAACCAAAAAACTAAGTTAAGAAGCAAGGTTTAACGATATTGTAACTTATTCAGAAAACCCCAACATCAGAATTAAAGAGCATTCCAAACTTGTTTCTGAAAGTTTTACAGCCAAGTACAGAAGTGCAAGACATCAGGTAGAGGTCATTTTAGAATACACTAAATGAGTATCCCAGGAAGCATGTAACCTTACAGCAACCCTGTGTCAGAATTTTCTTTTTATTGTTACGAAAATGTTTCTAATAAAAACCTTTTTTCAATAAAGCAAAAATATGGCAGTTTCAAACCTTTCATCCTAAAAGGATTAAAAATTATTTTCTTAAAGCTTTTTTTAAAAAGTATTGTCACTTAAGTAAAATAGTCATTTAGGTCCATAATGACGCTTCACCTGAGGTCACACTAGCGATAGAATCAAATTGCTTTGTTCATTAAAATTTCATGACAAGGTAGATTTTAGCTGAGCATATAAGACACTGCAAAAAGAAACCTTATAATGACCTAGATTTAAGATTATTTTCCCCTTAAGACTAGCTTTATTCAAGGATTTTTTCACGCTTGAAAACCTTATGACAACTTCGATTAAAGGTTTTAATATAGAAGGTTGTTTTCCAAGGTTTTGAATTAAGGGTAATGTGGGTAGAATAGAGGAGATTTTCACAGATCTTGTTTTAAAGTTAGAAGGTTTACTTGTAAACTGCACAAAAAACCTTTTTAGGTTTACATTAAAAGGATTTTGCAGATTCAAAATAAACCATATTTTGGTATCTGGGTTATGTTTCTGCTGTATTTCCAAGAGTTATTAAATCAGTCATAGACATTTATAGCTACACCCTGTAATTTCTTACGTTTATAGTTTTTGTTGATAAACTTTGGTTTTCTAAGGCATTTGTGTGAATGTATGATCATATTCACAGGATGTTCAAATGACATCGTTTCCATCGCTGACACTGCACAGTTATGTAAATTATATGCCTCGTCCTTACAATGAGTTACATTTTCATGCTAAAAACAAATTCTAATGGTGAGGTATCATTGATTGCTCTTTGTATTCATATGATTTAGGAACCTCACATTTAAATTAGAACTTTTTCTTCGTGCAGAAGCAACAAAAATTTCCCTGCCCATCCAATTAAGTTTCTGTACCTTAATAAAAAATTAAAAATTTTTACAGGTAGTTTCCCTCAAATGAATTTTAAATTTTTGTTCACTTCAGTATATGAAGCTTGGAGCAGCCAAAGTGATCCGACCATACCGATCGCCTGGTAAATGCACCTAGTTAAGGGTACAGGCACTTTTTTAAGGGAAAAAAAATAATTGGAATGGGAGATTACATTGATTTTCTAATCAAACGAGATCTAGCATCATATGCTCATGATTTTCAAACCATGTAATTGAGCAACTGTCATCTTTGAAAGGCCTATTGAAGATAGTATATTTAAATCATCTCTACTTTTTTTAAAAATCGCATAACATATTTTGTCGTTCCATCATATGACGGATCGAGCTATTGGTTTTTCCAAGTTTTTTTTAATGAATATTCTTAATAAGATTCTTTTCATAAAAGGTTGAAACAAGTGATTGGGTTCAGACTTAAAACCCCACTTGGAAAAAAAGTGATAGATATTAATGATATAGAAATTAATGATTAATTTTTTTAAAATCAAAGGCAACTAATTAATAGAAATCATTTAACTATGTGTAAGCAATAATATTTTTGCACTAGCAAGTTCATGAAATTGAATTGTTCAACTTTTTGCAGAAACATTTTCTAATTGCTAACAGAACATTTTCACATACTCATCATCCATTGATTGCTTTGATTGACTTTTTTTGGCACAAAACAAAAACACCCTTTTGTCCAATACAGATAGAGAGGAAAAGTCAAAAAGAGAGTTCATCAGGACGAGGCTGTGTTTGAGTAGATGGCTTCATTTCAGTTACATATTCTGTCTCTACATTCAGCAGAGATATCACCTACAAATAGTTTCACAAGATTTTCAATTAACAAATTTCTCCAAATAATAATAATATTTTCAACACAAAGTCAACATATTCACAAATGAAAGTTTTCTTGATTACTATTGAAGTTTTCTTGATTACTGGAAGATGATTACTATTTTTCATAAAACTAATTAAAAGACAAGAGTATTTAAGTTTTTAATTGCAGAGTATCTACTACATTTTAGATTTTCAAATCCATGACTAATTCCAAAATTTTTTCGTGACTTAACGTAGTTATTATCTTCTCTGACAAAAAGCACAACAATAAATTTTAAAAAAGCATTATAATAACATTAATTGAAATGACAGGTATAACCAAAACTGATATATACTCTGCATCTTCATATTTATAGATTTCAAATTTAAAAAACAGAGTAATGAAAGAGTTAAAGCAATAAAATAGTTGAAAAAAATACAAAAGCAAATAATTTTTTCTTTTTTTTTCTGCAGAATTATATTCTAAAGATACTTTTAATGTTTATAAGAAAGAAAGAAATACTCTGGTTTTTTCTGTTTTCATTTCGGATTAAAAAAAAAATTGCTAATGACTGCTTGCATCAGCTAGAATTTGAAATTGATAAAATAAATAAAACAAAAATTCTGAAATCACAGAAGTTGAAAAGACAGTTCACTCTAGAAATGTTTTTTCTTTCATTTTTTGAAAGAACACCATAATTTTTAAAGAAGATGATAAAAACATTTTATATTTTAGTAAAATATGACTGTGAGTGGGGCTTTTGTTACAAATTCAGATATTTGGAACATAATGAAATTTTTGGGGGGTTAAATTCCATTTTAAAAATTAGAATTTTCCGTGACCTAAATCCATGACTTTCTAATGATTATTTTAAAAAAATAGTTAAAAATCATGACAAATTTTGTTCAATACCAAAATTCATGGCTTTCCATGATTTCACATGACTTTCCAGGCGCACAGATACCCTTTAATTAGTTTTATAAAATACTTTTCTAGGGTTTTGAAATATATAATGATAGGCATAGATAAATCATAATACATAAAGGTAAAAGAATGAAGGAAAAAAAAACATTTCAAAACCATATAGTAAATGTCTGTAGTATTTTATAACTTATCTTATAATAAGCACAACACATGGAGTTTCCTAAAGACAGGTACTCTAAGAATATTAATTCTGTTAGATGAGTACCTTCAAAACAAGTAACGCCCTTTTTTTTAATCATGCAGTTAACTGAGCTGCAGTTCACCATCATGATAGAAGAGGTATCACCTTAAAAGTATGAAACTGTTATTTCTCAAAATAATTGATGAGGCCAGTTAAATATCAGCACAATCAATACTTTAACCAATTATTCCATAGAATAACAATCAATCTAGTTTTGAAGTAAATAAAATTGTTACAATTTACACTTTAACTAGTTATTTAAAAGAATAGTAAATGATCTATCATTAAAGTATAAAACATGATAGATCAATGTTTGTTTTTTCATAATGCGAGGCTCCAATTTATCTTTTGTGATATGCGATACTTTTCCTTAAGTTTTCTTATTATAGTAGAAACAAATTAGTTCATGAAATATTATTCTGTGAGTTTCTTTATGCAAACTAGGGTAGCTAAAAATCTTGATTTAATAAAAAATCAGATTTTTTTAAAAATTTAAATTAGATTTTTCTAATTTTTTTTACATTTATTTATTACAACATAAATATTATTGTATTTATAAATAATAAGATACTACATTATATTTATTTCTTGAAAATTTATTTTATTATTCGAAGCTCTCAAAAAATATATCGCTAATTCTTTATACAATTCAAAAATAATATTCCTAACTAAAATGCTTAATATTTCTGAGTAAAATGTTTAAAATAATAATAAATTGATTAATAAATATGGATAAAATTTAAAATTTATTAGAAGTTTTGAATTTTTTCCCTCTTCCTTGAATCAGTAATATGAGAGTATTATTTATTATTAAAACTGAGACAGTTTTGAAGCGTCTATTATAGGGGTGCACAACTTATTTAAGTGAAGGGCCACTAGCACAGCACATAGATTAACGAAGGGCCGCAAGCATATTTAATCAATAAGCAGCAAATATGATAATTTTTATGTAAACATTAGTGCTCTAAGCACTAAATATTTTTTTATCGGTACACTTAATAACATATTTACAGAAAATTAAATACTTTTATTTATTTGAATTTATTTAAAACTAAAAAAACAGATATTTTTTTTAAAAAACTTTTTCCATTTTTCACAATAATTAATCAAATATTTATATACATAAATATTGGGAGGGGGGATATAAATTCTAACCAAAAAAAAACTTACAGAATGAAAGCACAAGAAACAAATGCATTTTAAAAAGTAATATAAATTTAAATTAAATATTTTAATAAAAGAAAATTTATAATGTTTAAACAAAAACCAAATGAAAAGAAATTTTTCATTGCGTTCAGAAGTTCCTGCGGGCTGCACATCAACAGCCGGCAGGCCGCATATGCAGGCCATAGGTTGTGCACCCCTAGTCTATTATATAAGTGCTTAATATATGAGCATTGGGAAATAATGTATTCAGGGCTAAAATTTTATATTTGTAGCAANATTTATGCACTACCAAGTTCATGAAATTGAATTGTTCAACTTTTTGCAGAAACATTTTCTAATTGCTAACAGAACATTTTCACGTACTCATCATCCATTGATTGCTTTGATTGACTTTTTTTGGCACAAAACAAAAACACCCTTTTGTCCAATACAGATAGAGAGGAAAAGTCAAAAAGAGAGTTCATCAGGACGAGGCTGTGTTTGAGTAGATGGCTTCATTTCAGTTACATATTCTGTCTCTACATTCAGCAGAGATATCACCTACAAATAGTTTCACAAGATTTTCAATTAACAAATTTCTCCAAATAATAAATAATTTCAACACAAAGTTAACATTTTCACAAATGAAAGAAATATTGCTATTTTTCATAAAACTAATTAAAAGACAAGAGTATTTAAGTTTTTAATTACAGGGTATTTGCTACATTTCAGATTTTCAAATCCATGACTAATTCCAAAAATTTTTCATGACTTAACGTACTTATTATCTTCTCTGACAAAAAGCACAACAATAAATTTTAAAAAAGCATTATAATAACATTAATTGAAATGATAGGTATAACCAAAACTGATATACACTGCATCTTCATATTTATAGATTTTAAATTTAAAAAACAGAGTAATGAAAGAGTTAAAGCAATAAAATAGTTAAAAAAAATACAAAAGCATATAATTTTTTCTTTTTTTCTGCAGAATTTTATTCTAAAGATTCTTTTAATGTTTATCAGAAAGGAAAGAAATACTCTGGATTTTTCTGTTCTTATTTCGGATTTTAAAAAAATTGCCAGTGACTGGCTTGTATCAGCTAGAATTTGAAATTGATAAAATAAATAAACAATAACAAAAATTCTGAAATCACAGAAGTTGAAAAGACAGTTCGCTCTAGAAATGCTTTTTCGTTCATTTTTTGAAAGAACACCATCATTTTTAAAGAACATGATAAAAACATTTTATATTTTAATGATATGATATGACTGTGAGTGGGGCTTTTGCTACAAATTCAGATATTTGGAAAGCAATGAAATTTGGGGATGGGGGGTGAATTTCATTTTAAAAATTAGATTTTTCGGCGACCTAAATCCATGACTTTCAGTGATTTTTTTTTAAATAGTTAAAATCATGACAAATTTTGTTCAATACCGAAATTCATGACTTTCCATGATTTCTCATGACTTTACAGGTGCGCAGATACCCTGTAATTAGTTTTATAAAATACTTTTCTAGGGTTTTGATATATATAATGACAGACCTAGATAAATCATAATACATAAAGATAAAAAGAATGGAAAAAAAACCTCAAAACCATATTGTAAATGTCTGTAGTATCTTATAATAAGCTCAACATATGGAGTTTCCTAAGGACAGGTACTCTAAGAATATTAATTCTGTTACATGAGTACTTTCAAAACAAGTAACACTTTTTTTTTAATCATGCAGTTAACTGAGGTGCAGTTTATCATTATGATAGAAGTGGTATTATCTTAAATGTATGAAACTGTTATTTAGCAAAATAATTGATTAGGCCAGTTAAATATCAGCACAATCAATACTTTAACCAATTATTTCGCAGAATAACAATCAATCTAGTTTCAAAGTAAATAAAATTGTTATAATTTACACTTTAACTAGTTATTTAAAAGAATAATAAATGATCTATCATTAAAGTATAACACATGATAGATAACAGTTTGTTTTTTCATAATGCCAATTATCTTTTTGTCAATTATCTCTCCAATTTATCTTTTGTGATACTTTTTCCTTAAGTTTTCTTATTATAGTAGAAATGAATTAGTTCATGAAATATTGTTCTGTGAGTTTTTTTATGCAAACTAGGGTAGCTACAAATTTTGATTTAATAAAAAATAAGATTTTTTTTTACATTTATTTATTACAACATAAACATTATTGTATTTATAAATAATAAGATACTACATTATATTTATTTTTTGAAAATTTATTTTATTATTCAAAGCTCTGATATCACTAATTCTTAATACAATTCAAAAATAATATTCCTAACTAAAATGCTTAATATTTCTGAGTAAAATGTTCAAAATAATCATACAATTGACTAATGAATATTGATAATATTTAAAATTTATTATAAGTTTCCAATTTTTTCCCTCTTTCTTGAATCAGAAATATGAGAGTATTATTTATTATTAAAATTGAGACAGTTTTGAAACGTCTATTATAGGGGTGCACAACTTTTTTGAGTGAAGGGCCACTAGCACAGAACGTAGATTAACGAAAGGCCGCAAACATATTTAATCATGTTAGCGGCAAATATGATAATTTTTATGAAATCATTAGTGCTCTAAGCACTAAATATTTTTATCGGTAAACTTAATAACATATTTGCAGAAAATTAAATACTTTAAATTTATTTAAAACTAAAAAAACTGATACATTTTTTTTAAAAATCTTTTTCCATTTTTCACAATAATTAATCGAATATGTATATACATAAATATTGTATATACATGAATATTGGGAGGGGGGATATAAATTCTAACCAAAAAGAAACTTACAAAATGAAAGTGCAGAAGAAAAAAAAAGGATTTTATAAAGTAATATAAATTTAAATGAAATATTTTAATAAAAGAAAATTTGTAATGTTTAAACAAATACCAAATGAAAAGAAATTTTTCATTGCGTTCAGAAGTTCCCGCGGGCCGCACATCAACAGTCAGTGAGCCGCATGTGGCTTGCAGGCCATAGGTTGTGCACCCCTAGTCTATTATATAAGTGTTTAATATATGAGCATTGGGAAATAATGTATTCAGGGGTAAAATTTTATATTTGTAGCAATTTTTTCAGTGATGCTGAGATTCAAAATTTCATTATGGCTAAAATATTTGAATTTTTCTCTCTCTTAAAAGCAATATTCCATAATTGAAATTTCTAAATGCCCCTTAAAGAGTCACAAAAAACTACGTATTAAAAACTGAGTGCACTGAAAAGGATATTACCCCTATTAAGAACTTACCCACTAATACTGATGTCTCAAATAATCTGATAGAAAACTCAGAAAATGATAGAAATTTTTAAAATTTAAATATCAAGATGAAGTAGAAAAGAAACCTGACATATTGATGCTTGAGCTAGACATTAGCGTTCAATTCACCAACCTGGCTCAAACATTTTCAAAACCAAACCATGAAACACAACTAGGATAACTAATGGAAATTTAAAAATTTTCAAAAGTTCATTCAAGTTCAGCCTTAAAGCTGCACCTAAATAATTGCTTCAATCGTAATTATTTCGAAAAAGTTATTGAAATTTCTCAAGAACAATATTCTGTCCCACCAATTGGCTCCAGTGATTTTTAAAGTTTTCAGATCAACCTAAAGACTCATATTTTATTAAAAAGGTAGAGTTGGGTTAAAAAATAAATTTAAGCTATATGCATATAATTGAAGGACTTTCCATCTTGAAGGTTTGCCCCCATCAAATTAAAACTTTTTTAAATTTAAACCATACACAAAATTGTCAGTTAATAGTAAAATAAAAACATTAAAAATGAAAAATACCCAATTTTGACTAATAAAACTATCATTTTAAATGTAGACACAGGTAGTACTTTAAATATAATTCCCACTAAAATCTTTAAAAAATTTAATGTTTAAAAGAAAATAAACTTTGTAAAGGTAAAACAAAAGGTAATTTGCAATTTAACAAAACCTTAAATCTGAAAACTAGAAACACAGTTAAATCAGTTCAGTTTCATATCTTAAATACTGATTTACCTTAAGCAATATTAGGTTTAAAAGCTTGAATTGGGTTTTAATTGGTGATTGATTGCGAGAAACAGGAAGTAAGGCAAAAGCGGTAGAACTTGATGACTTTTTCTGCTTATAAAAGAAAAAGACCCGTCATTACACATTTCTCCTGAAATCCATTTTAAGGATAGTAATGATAAAGAAAATAAAATGATAAAGAAAAATAAGAGAATTTAAAAATAAAGAAAAGGATTCATTTTGGAAGAAAAGAACATTTTGGTCATAAATGCAATGAGAAAAAAAAAGATTGTAAAAAAAAAACATTGAGAAAGATAAAATAGAAAATGGACTTAAAAATAAAAGTTTAAATAACAAAACTGAAAATAGTCTTGAATTTTCTTCACTTTTTTTGCTTATATATATAAAAAAAAAGACCTGCCATTACACATTTCTCCTGAAATCCATTTTAAGGATAGTAATGATAAAGAAAAGAAAATGATAAATAAAGATAAAGAATTTAAAAACAAAGAAAAGAAGGAATGTTAAAGAAAAGAAAATTTTGGTCACAAATGCAATGAGAAAAAAAAAGATAGTAAAAAAAAAACATTGAGAGAAATATAAAATAGAAAATGGACTTAAAAATAAAAGTTTAAATAACAAAACTGAAAATAATCTTGAATTTTCAAGTCTTCACGGGTCATAATATGATAATGGAGTGCTACATTGCGAAAGTCATGTCGATGCAATATGGCAATTTTAATATGATAAAAAAAACTCTAAACTTCAGGAATTTTTTAAAGATTTTTGTAGAAGATGAATATGCTGTGGGAACAATTAGAATTGAACCTCAAAGAGTAATATTTATATCAAATTTACCAATTTCTCTAAAAGCTTATAAATAACAGGATGATATCAAAATAAACAAATTGAAGAATTGTTTAAGTATAACAAAATTAAAGATAGCTCTTCTCTCTATTTGGCTCCAATAACTTAAGCCTTTAAAAAGATAAAAATGAAGAGAAAAAAAAGGTTGATTATGTAAAGACTTCATAAAATTAAATGTAGAACCATTACCCAGATAGCACAGTCACCACATTGCAACAAAAATGTGACAGTCACAGAGACTCATTTCTGAAGTCTTATGTGACTTCTGTGATATTGATGGGTGGTTTTTTAAAAGTTATTACTTCCGTGCCTAAGGAGGTTATATATTCAGGATGCGTAGCCAAATCTTTCAACAAAAAATAAGCACTTTTTAAGGAGTCTAAAAATATTTTTAAGCACTATATACAATAACAAAATTCAAAATAATTTCCAGACTTTACATGATCAAAACTAGTTTCTGATAAAGAACTCTTTTCTTGATTATATTAGTCATTATAAAATCATCAGTAGATTTTAAATTCCATATCAGAGGGGGTGGAAAATGAAGTTTGAAATTGAGAATAACTTGCAAAATGCAGGAGAGTTGCACATGATAGTGCAATAATTTATGACTGGTAAATTTTGATACATATTTTCCCATATATTCAAAAATAATTTTGCTATTGTAAAATCTTGGGATTAAAATAATATCCAAATTTGACCATGGTTAAATTTCAACTGGAATTTAATAAAAACATGCATTTAACAGTAGCAGTAAAAGTTTTTTTCATTATGAGAACATTTTTGATTAGGTCAACAAAAAAAAAAGTTTCACAGAGAAAAAAATGATTTATAAAAAATAAAGGTATGTCAGAATAAATTAACAACAGTGTTGAAGATAATGTTCGAATGTTTAGAATAATGTTCAGATTTTGACTTCCTGTAAAGTTTATAGAGGGCTGGTAGTTTCATTTTTAAAAACTCAGCGAAAAAAAAAAGCTTGCTTTGATATGGCGTAAGCGACCAGTTAGGCTTACTACGTTGCACTATCTGACCTTTTTGCAAAAGACAGCTTGCAGAAAAGCTCGTTTCCATAGATTGCAATGAAAACGGGGTTTGCATGAGAACTTACTTTTTTAAAAGTACTTTGTGAAATTACTGTTTTTCCTGAGCAGACCCTTTGTATGGAGTATATACACTGATGCGAGTTTAAATTAAATATGCCAAGATTGCTTATCAGACTACAGAGTTAATACCACAATAATAATACGTGAATACACATCATATTTGTTTAAAAGTTTAAAATATTATGTACCATAAAAAAATATATACCTGCTTGAATTTAGCTCTGATTTTTATGAGTTTATTTACTGATTCATCATCTTGAATATTTGTGTGAGGGAAATTCTCTGTCATTTCTTGTAATGATTTCAGTGCATTTATTTTTCTGAAATAAAAAAAAAATATGCCAATTAGAGATCTTTTATCAGAATCAGGTTCTGGATGACATAGTAGAGAATTGTATAGTCTTTGATTGAAATTGGAATTGATAGATAAGGACAACAATGGTGGTATATACAACTAACATACCTAGCAAGATCAAGCGTCTTATCAAGAATTTTATCAATGATAACCGGTTTTAAAAGTTGAAGAAATTCTTAGAAAAAGTTACCGATTGACCCCCACCATAAGGTTAACACTTTTTACTCAACATGACAGTTTTGCTGGACCTCTTTTTTAAAATTAGTACCTTTCTGGACTCCCACTATACCCTTTGCAGGGATCACGCCATTATGGATGGCCACATTTCTCACTGCAGAGCTCTTCCTTGGAATGGCTCTGCAATTATGCGTGATTTTTTAAATATGCATCTCAAGTAATTACTTTTTTGAACGCTAGATTTGCACCAAAAACATCGTTAATCAACTATTTTTTTTACAGTTATTGCAAAGAATTTTCCCCATGAGAAAATCCTGATGTTTTTACATATAATTTTTTATGTAATGCAAAATTTAAATTGAGACTTTGATTATTCACTTTTTATTGTGACATTACCACAGTTCTTTGAACTTACTGGCAGTTGAATTTCTACAAAGTTCAAAAAGGTTTTTAAAGTTCTGGTATTTTTTTATTTGACACGTGAAATTCAAACTGCGCATTTAAATAATAAATTTTTGACACCCTCAATTTACGTCGCTAGTATTAGAGATCTATAAGGTGTTTTGATTGTTTTTAAAGCAGATATAGCGTTTGAGTTTTATGCGATTTTTAAAGAGCCTGATATATTTTTTACAAGATGGAAAATTTGAATTGCACATTTGAGTATTTACTTCTTGACGAAAGATTCTATCACATTTTTTAATAGATTTTTTGCCAGTTATTGCTATTGGTTTCCGTATAGTTTTTATAATCAGATATTTTTAATAGAATATTATTTATTACAAACAAATTTTGAAAAGCACACGAGGAACCCCTTTTGAAGAGTCTGATTCTTGTGATTTTGTTGTAAATTAAATTGATTTTTTTCATAAATCTTTTTTTAGCAGTTACTGCCACAAATTTGATGACTTTTATTTATGTGATGATGACTAGCAAAATGTAAATAAGGAAATAATTAGTGATTTTTTTGCCCTTCAAAATATGAACATATCACCCATAAATTGAAAATTAATTCTTTTATAATTATTACATTTACAATAAGAAAAATATTATATACAGATTTAAATTAGTAACATATATATTTATTACTATTAAAAATGTTTTACAGAAAGACATGAGTGCTATGGAATATTGTCACAAGGTATATATCAAAATATCCGTAATTTTTGAAAATATCAGCACTCTTGTCCCTGATTAGCCCATGGATGTACTTTCATGCAATTAAAAAACGTAAAGGCTTCAAGAAAGTGTTCGAGAAAAGTGGCTTGATAATTGTTTTCTTACCCTTGCTAATACTATAAACGCTAGAATAAAACTTCAGAAAGCTCATAAAAAATAGATTTTTGAAAAACATTGTATTGCAATGAGAAGATTATCATACAAATATGTATAAAAATTTCAATCTTGAATTTTTGCCTGTGATGTTAATATTGTAAAGCAGTGTTATGAAAATTCATTGAATTGCTTAAGATATGTCAGGTGTTACTTTGATTATAAATAATTGCCTCCTCCATAAATTATTTCTCCGCAGAACAAATCAAAGAACGACATAATCTCACTTTAAAAGATGTTAATAACATCTCTCATCTAAAAATGTTACTCAATTTCAGAGGGAGGCCTTAGCATAGGAGTAAACCTATTGCCAACTGGTTATGTGGATAGCACCTCTATTTCCTACTTAATGAGCTAAAATTAATTTTATAAATCAACTTAAAAGAAATTGAGAGTACTAAAATCATAATTAAATATGATATCACACAAAATCAATTAAATACCTTAGCTTTGCAGTTTCTTCTCCTTCTAAGACAATCATCCAAGCAATTGCAAATCCTTTATAAAACCCTATCTGTAATTAATAAGTGAAAAATTTTGTCATATTAAACTTTATTAGAACAATTTATAGTTGAAGAACAAGTTCTCATTAAACACTTTAATAAAAAGAAAATATGAAATGACACAAATTGCATAATGCATAGAGTCCCTCACATGAATACTGTATGCATTCTTTTTATCCAAGTCTACTTATATATGCAATCTAAAACTTGATCGCATTTTCTTACGTTTATGATTTTTACGGTTTTTATTATTTTGAAAATTATCCATCTAAGTTTTTCTAAATATTTGCATAATAAATATTTATTAATAAATAATATAAAAAATATTTATCAATAAAAAATATTTCATTCTCGGTAGATGGACTTCCATTATAACACATTAAAATTGAAAGGATAAATAGGAGAGATAGAAGTTCGGAAAAGATTAAATACTGGGCAATTCCATAAAAGTGTCAACTTTTAAGGGAAAATCTTTTTTTATTAATTGCATATTTGGATTTTAAAAATATGTTCAAGAATAGCCAATGTTTACATTTTCCTGTTTTATTTTTGATAATTTTAAGTTTTTTGAATCTAGCAGCATTCTAAAGTAACCACATGGCTGACAAGTGAATTGTTCACATTTGTGATGAAATTGTTTTTTCAAGAACCCTTATAAAATAATGCACGTAGTACAACATTTAAAACTTAGTCTTTAAGTGATTTTAAGATTAATATATAAAACAAAAGTAACTTTATTTATGTCATTCCGTCACATGTTAAATAGCAACTGCATTTCAAAATGAAAATGTGTTTATTTTGGAATATAAAACAGATTTGGTATAAGAATCAATGAAAGATTATAAAATTTTATGCATGTGATCATTAACTTCCAATAATTAGTGTGACGGAATGACAAAATTTCCGCAATTGAATGATCGAAGATGGTTTTCTTCTTTATTTTTGAGTACCTTTTAAGAACACATACTTTTATTTTTTAGAATGACACTACAAGTACTCTACGTATGATTTTTAAACATGTGCAGTTACATCAAAAGTAGTGCTTTCATTTCCATCTTCTGGGTGAAAAATATATATTATATATATATACAATTCTATATATTAATACTTACTTCAGAGGCTATTTGTGCTCCTCGCTGAAGGCCCAGAGCATAACCTTCTTTGTAGCCTGTCTCTTCTCCTAAACTAAAACCTCGAGTAAAACCAATTTTTTGATATCTAAAACACATGCAATTTCCCATTAAAAACAATGCACATAATTCAGATTCAATATAACTACCCTAGTTGTGTCACATAAAACAAAAACAAATTAAAATTAGAGTATTTTTTTATTATTCCATTTCAAGGGCTATAAAAAAATCATCTATTATGAAGCCAATGATGCTTAGCTAATTGTGGAATCGGAACTATCTATTGAGGCAATAGTTACTAATATATAAGTACGTCGATGATAGGTCGAAATAGTATCACTTTTATTGAGAAAAAAACAAACTATTTCTGATTAAACTAATGCAATAGAAGGAGATGTGGAATTCTGATTGCTTGTTGCTCACAACTATTAAATACCTAAGCACTTTTTGTGCACACAAAATGTGCAATTCCTAATGAATCAACCAAGTAAACTTGCTGTTTTTAAACATTCCAGCACACTTAATAAAATCATAAAGTTGTATACAATTAAACCAATTTAACTTTCGAATATTAGGCCATTTAAAAATAATTATAGGGGATATATCTGTACTGTGATCTGTCGTGCCAACTACACTAGACAAGGTGCAAAGTAAATTTTAAATTTGCAAATTTTTTTAAAAGAAACATGTAGATAATTGACCTGGGATGGCTAAGAGTTAATACCGGTCAAGTTAATTCCTTCCTGTGATTTTTCTTTTTAATTTCCAGCAGGCCACTACCCAGAAGTTGCTAAGACTTGGTGATTATTCTGCCACAGATCACGACATGGAAATATCCCCCACGATACAGAAATCTCTCCTCATTATTAACAAACACAATACATAAATTCAAATTTAAAATAATTTAAGCTACACCAGGTATCACGCAAAACTCTTCAAAACAATTATATTAGATCGTCCCTGATATTATATCATTTCAGGGATCATAAAAAATTGCCAAATTATTGAAACCTGCGATGCCTAGTTAATAGTGGAAATAAGCACAACTAGTATTGGGACAATGGAAATATACTATTATAGGTACTTCAGTGAGAGGTTTTTTACGACCCAACAAAATGAAATAGTACCATTTTTTATCGATAAATTTATCCTTATCTGCAGGGCCGGATTAACCTATAGGCACACTAGGCACGTGCCTACGAAAAACTTGGGAGAAAAAAAATTTGTTGACAAAAATAATTTAGCATCAAAAACAACAAGTGTATTTTGCACAAAATTATGAAGATACAAATAAAAATATAATATTTTTCGGTAATAAATTATTTTGCAGAATCTTATGATCTAATATATTACTTTTTTGCGATTTTTGGATTCAACGAAATCTTGTATTATGCTGTCGAATTCCAAACTACGCAAAATGTCGTATTCAATAGACATAAGTGCGAGCGATGCCAAACGATCTTGATTCATTGTTGAACGCAAATAATTTTTTATCAATTTTAATCTGGAGAAAGATCTTTCTCCTTCTGCATTTGATCCAAGAATCGACAAATATATTCTTAATGCAATGTGAACGTTAGGAAAAGTATTCACAAGTTTATCTTTAATTTGAGCCTTCAACATTTCTTGTGCAGACTTATGTTCATACAAATTTGAAAATAGTAAAAATTCATCTACAAAGTTTTCCTCTATTTCGGATGAGTAAATTTTCACCAAATTTTGCGCTTTTAGTTTAATCTCAGATTCTGACAAATTTTTGTGAGCAAGAAAACCGAAATTATCTACAAATCACTGTAAGCTTTACGCCTTTTAGTCATTTCTGAAATTAATACGTCTAAAATGGCGTAAATATTTCTTGTAATTAATCTCACTATGAATTTCACTGTTTTCTTTGCTGGTTTGTTGTTGTATTGTTGACGTGAAGTGTTTACATAGTTATCGATCAAACTAAGCACAATGGTATTATCGATATCAACTGCAATATTGGCAGTATGTCGGTATTGCAGATAAAGTTCGATAAACAAATTTGTAAATTAAAATCTATATTAATAAAAATGTTAAAAAATTTTAGCATATATTTTGAAAAGAGGGAAGGAGTGGGGGAAGGAGGGGAGGGCCCAAAAACGGCTATGCCTAAGGCCTACGAAAGGTATAATCCGGCTCTGCTTATCTGTTAAAAAGAGACAGTATGGGGTTCTGATTGCTTGTTTACTGCTACTATTAAGTATCCAAACACTTCTGTGTACACAAAATGAGCAATACCTAATGAATAAAATACGTTGAGAGGTTTTCAAACTTTTCAACTCATTTGGTAAAATAACAAATTTGTATAGAATTAAACCAGTTTTTTCCTTGGTTTGTCAGGCAATAATTCAGACATTAATTGCACTTAAAAATCCTTTCTAATTAGATTTACATACTGGTATCATTAGTCAAAATTTTTTTATACGTATGTACATGATTTATTAATTAATTTATAGGTACATAAATTTTTGGGAGATCCTTTATTTATAATGAATGATATATATATATACTAACGGTAATAAAAACAAAATATATGGAAATATATTTAAGCTTAAATTGTATTTCAACCAACCCTGTAAGGAATTCAAAGAGAAATATAATATTAATTTTTAAAAAGTGTAAAACATGGTTGTTTTACCGATTTTCTGCTAGAGTAATATCATCAAAAACTTCATTAATATCTCGTTCCCGTTCCATTTCTCATATCACCTCTGACCTTTCCAAAACAGTCTTCTCCCTACTTTCGTTTCTGATCGCTCGGACTCGATCTTTTTTAATATCAGCTTAACATTAAAGGAAATGAATATTGACTTTTTTTGATGGCAACATGAAAAAGGGGCCACTAGCAAGCTGCAAGCTAAGTTTTGTCGTTGTTGTAATAAAGTAAAGATTGTGTTACGAAATCAACACGAAATGCTCTAGAAAGAAGAGTAACTGATGGCATTTAATCCTTCTTTTATTTTATATTGTATTTTTTAATATTGTATTTTTTAATATTATATTTTCCAATTGCATAGGTATGTTTCAAGAATATATCTTTATATTAATTAGTGTAAAAATTATACTTACTGTATTTTTTTTTTCCTTTTATAAAATGCTCTGCCACTCTAAGACATCCAATCCTCTGGTTCTAGAAGATGACGCTAAACAGGCTTTAAAATATAAATGTAATGTTAAAAAGACTTTTAAATTCAAAAAATCATACAGAATGAAATTCCATTATTTGAAAATAAGCTATCATTTGAAGCCAAGTGTAGTTTGTCGTAATAATTTCAGAACTGAAATAATACATCATTGAATATAAGTAGCTCATGACTTTTAGATATTTTAAATAGAGCTATCTATTTGTGGTTGAGGTTAAACTCTTCACTTTTTCGTGAAACGAGCATGTATAAATGCTAGGTCACAGCCTTGTTCCAAAATAAATATGTGTCATAATTTCTTGTTATTGTTGACTTCAATTGACACTACAACAAATTCATCAGGTGCTCTTTATTACTTATTTAAGTAGTTTCTTATGCGTAATAAACACATAATTGACACTTGCAAAAGATCCCTATTATGAATTTGTCAGCCAGGTATATTGGTTTTCAAATATTGAATCTCTTCATTTGAAAATAATAAATTGTTTTTGTTGTCTATAAATTTTAAAATTGATATAGAATTGTTTACTGTAAACTCAAATATTGAATGACAGAAATTAGGACTTTACAAATTTCATTAACATTGGCTTTCCTTCATTAAGTCCAATGATAGTCATTTATTAAAATAGATCAATTTTATCCTGATTTGTAAATTTGTAGAAAACTAATATCTCTTTTATAAAAAATTTGCATAAAATATAAATCACAATAAACCTCATTCATATTAAAATTAATTTTAAGAAAATTTAAATTATGTTTTAAAATGTTTGGTTGCTTCTGTTTCTTTAGAGTTGATTAACAAATAAAATAAATCTATAACTAATTTGTTTCTCTACTTTTGTTATCAATTATACAACTACTAATTAAATTATCTATTACAACTACTAATTAAGTCTACTAATTTAGTTATTAGAACTACTAATTAAGTCTACTAATTTAATTATCAATTCTGCAACTAATTGTCAATTCTACTTTTTTTCTCAAAACTTTTTTTTTCACACAGTATCTGCTATTTCAGCGCTAGAGCTGAACCATTCCTTATTTTCAATCAACCCCCATCTTCATTGTTACTGATTATTTTCAAATGCAACTAACAATTTTTTTTATTATTTCGTATCTTTGTTTTAAAATTAGTTATTGGTTCCAATAATTCATTAATTTTCGGACATGAATTCTGGTTAAGCACACGCGTTTTTCTATTTCAAATCCTGATCAATCTTTTATGAATAGGTTTATTTTCCATTCAATTTAATTTTCTTTTATTTTGTAGTGTAATTATTTTGTTTATAATTACTTGGTTTAGTCTTGAATTTTCACGACTAAAAATGCATTCTTTTGTGTTACCTACTTAACTTGACTTCCAATCTGCGTTTTATATTGATAAATTTTAAGTTTTTTTTCTTTCTTTTTTTTCAAATCCCATCCGGATATTAATCATTTAGTTATCAGAAGGGTAGACAACTCTTTCAGGGGCACCATAATAGGTGTGCCAGCATTGCTCCCACAGTAAGAAGGACCTATCTGACATGAAATCAGCTCCTTGACCACCATATATATTTTTTAGTGAAACTGATCATTTTTCTTTTATTTCATGTCACTATTTTAAAATTTTAATTATTTTCAATGATTTATAAATTGTTATGTGTATTTAAATTCTGGTAAGCAAAAGTGTGCAACATCATTTTTTATCCAAATCATATCTAATTTCCAATGTAAGGTAGATTTATTATTTTTTTTTATATTACTATATTGTAATTAAGTAAGTAATAGTTTAAATTATTTATTTATTTTTTAAAAAATAGTTTAGGTTAGAGTTTATGGATTAGGTGTTTTTAAATCCATCTGTCTATTTAATTTTTTTCTCCTTTTTTTTGTAATTTAGATATAAATTGTACGTTTTTGCTAAAAATTTTATTTAAATCGTGGAAAATAGTAATAAATTTTGTATAGATTAAAATATTTCTTTTTCCAGATCTACTTAGCATAATACTTTGAAATTTCATTGAATGCAATAATAAAGAAAAAATAGATATACTTCAAGTTTGTCAAATACAAGGATTATTTTTCTAAAGGAAATTTTTCTACCTGCCAGTGGCCATTTGTGGCATTTTTAATAGTGACCACTTTTTAAAACATATGGTCACTTTTCAAAAATTAAAAATTTCAAATGATTTAAAAGTATTTTTTATTTATAATGACATTTATTTTGAAGCATTTCTCAAAATTAATTTTTAAAACAAAGGAAAGTTTTAAGAAACAAGCTTGAAATATAGTAATTTTCAGAATTTTTTAAAATATTTAAATTAATTTTAGAACAATTATAATAACTTATTTAAAAAAATAATGATGAATTATTTTTCTAGCCGAAAAAGTGGGAAGTGGCAAATAATTTTTAATCAAAATTTTTGAAATTAAGTAGCCCTGTACCTAGTGGCCATATATACTATTAATTTTATATACTATTGTATATATATATACCATTAATTTTTCGCTGTATATTTTGAAATAATAACAGAGAATATAAAATTAATTTTTTTTTTTAAATTTTCAATTTTCTTTTGTTTAATTTGAAATTGTTTCTAACTTGTGTTTAATTATTTTTCTTCAAAAAAAAAATAGTGCCGAAAACATTTTGAAAAATAATGTCTTCAACGTGTTTAAAGTTAAAAGTCAAAAAATAGAAGCTTAAAATAAGAACTGTTAAAATTTTTGTGTACAGATTACAGAGTACATTTTTTAGTACAACCCCCCATTACTATGCTCCTTCCATTATTACAACAAATAAATAAAGTGCCATTTGCCTTTCCTTTGACACCATATAACACCCCAGCAAAAAAAGTGACACCAGTCAGAAAAGAGCAATTCTGAGGTCATGTCAATAAAGAAAATATGAAGAAAAAAAACCCATCAAGCTCAAAATGTGTCACATCACTAATTCGCAATTTATGAAGCTGAAGGCAGTTACATTATGTAGCAGTCTGCATACGTAAATTTAATGATATCCTTTGAAGTTTTAGCTTTTAAGATCTCTCTTCACCTCCATTTAAAGAGTAAAACACCCGGATATTTAAGAAGTACCTCTGTAATTTTATTTGATAGTATAATTATTTTTTATTAAAAAAAACGGATTAATCTATTTTACCTTCTATGAATGAAAACAGTTTGTGGGAATAGTATTTATCGTTAATGTCAACCTACATCTATGAAAAGGTACCCCAACACAGAATTGAGTTAACATGTCTTATATAATAGTGAATGGTATTTTATTTTTGTAGTGGTAGATACTCTACAGTACTTCCCCACCAAAATTGTATGAATATAATAGAATTCGATGAACGGATACCACTAGTTGATTCATTGCAGTTTTGTTGAGAAGCCGGGAAAACTGTATTAAGATCACCGTACATTTTGTGTGCTGATCGTGAGAGCTGTATTAAGTTCACGGTCGTGGTTGCTCCTGTGTTGCCTTTTAGCAATTGAGTGTATAAGTAGTTCATTGTGTGATCGAGACCGAAAAGCAACAGCGTGAGGAGGACAATGTCCTAGTCACGAGTAGCAATTCAGCTGTTCAATGTGGAATAGGCGTGTTCAAATCGTTGTGGGCATTTCTGCCAAAGTAGGTGTGTTTGCATCAATCGTCACCAATGTGGGAAGTGTTGTTATCGACAATTTCAACCTTCATCTATGAAAAGGTACCCCACTATAAAATGAAGTTAACATGTCTTATATACTAGTGAATTGGTATTTTATTTTTGTAGTGGTAGATACTCTACACAGTTAATAATTGTCTTAAAAATTGTTCAGGCACGATAATTTAAAGAGATTTACATGATTAATTGTTATTTTATCGATTTTTGATAACTTATGACAAAAGATTTTAAGGCATGGCAGTTTTATTCATGATCAAAACTTACTGTTAGTATTATATAAATTCGTGACGCAAAATTAGATTTCATGTTTTATGAGATAAAAAAGATTGATTCCAGTATATTCTTAAGTATGTGTTTTAGAATGAATTTTTTATAGGTTTAACTCCAATCTATTTACTATTTAGTAGCAAATTCTAAGTTTATAACTAGACGATATATAAGTGTGTAAATACAGATTTTGAAAGTTCAACCCTGAATCGGTTCCTACAGTTACGTGCAGTCCCTGGCCAAATTATTAGACATACTAGAAAATTTTATGTAAAATCTTAATTATCAGGTGTACAGCTTTATTGTTTTTACACAACTGAAACCAGTTTGCACTTATTTAAGTTCATGTTTCAACCGGTTAACTTAGACGGTATATAATATAAATTCTACGACCGGATAAATTAGATGATATATTATATAAGTATAGAATATTTATTTTAGCAGGCATTATATTGTAATAATTAGATCAAATTATTAGAAACACTGTAGTTTTTTTATCACATGATTTGCACGAGTTTATATGCAATACTTTTGTATCTAAGGATACATGTGACAGGTTTTTATTCAGGTTAACTTATTAATACACGAATATAAACAAATGTNTTAAGTTCGTGTATCAATTGGTTAACTTAGACAATATATAATATATATTCTAGGATTGAATAAATTAGATGATATAAAATATAGAATATTTATTTTATCAGGTATTATATTGTAATAATTAGATCAAATTATTAGACACACTGTAGTTTTTTAATAATGACATGCTTTGCACGAGTTTATATGCACTACTTTTATATTTAAGGATACATGTGACAGGTTTTTATTCAGGTTTTATGTACTTCCTATTTGTATTTGTTTTTAATGTATTGCATTAAAACATTAACCAATTAATACACAAATGTAAACCGGTTTCATTCTATAAAGCTGCATTGTTTTAACTCAAATGAAACCGGTTTGCATTTGTTTACGCTCCTGTATCAATTGGTTAACATTGTAATGCAATACATTAAAAATAAATATAAATAGGAAGTATATAAAAAATCTCCTGAATAAAAACCCATTACATGTGTGTTAAAAAATATAAAAGTATTGCATATAAACTCGTGCAAATCATGTGATAATTAAAAAACTACAGTGCTTCTAATAATTTGATCTAATTATTATAATATACTAATATAATGCTTGATATAATAAATATTCTATATTTATGTATTATATCGTCTAATTTGTCCTATCATCAAATTAACATTATATATCTTCTAATTTAACCAATTTATACACTAACGTAAACAAGTGCAAGCTGGTTTCAGCCGCTTAAAAGCAATAAAGTTGTATAGTATCCCCTGATAATGAAGATTTTACATAGAATCTTATAGCGCGTCTAATAATTTGAACAGGGGACTGTATTTTATTTACGATTTTTACTTAATTATTTTTTTTCTATTTCAGTGTTATAATGTATTGGATCACATGCCTAGAAGGTGGCCCTCAAAGAGTCAATCATGCTGCTGCTAGCGTAGAAAACAAGATATTTTCATTTGGTGGTTATAATAGCGATGAGGCATTTGATATCGGTCATAAAATTGACATCCACGTTTTTGATACAAGTAATATTCCAAATTTAAACACAGTGATGTAAAAACATATTTTTTCAAATACGAATTCAGTTAATCATTGTGTGCTTCATTATAGTCCTGCAATTAAAAAGGAAATTTCTATTTTATTAATCAGTACTTCATTAACCTTGGAAAAAAGTTTTTACGTTTGTTAGTATAATTTGTAATTAATGTACTTTGTAATGCATGATGTCACTGTGCCCAGCTTTTAAACCATTCAGGAATTGTTGATCTTTATGGTCTTTTTATATAGTCATCAGGACTGGCAGATGTTAAGATTTTGTCATCGCGATGTATCGGTACATTAATGTTTTACATTTAGTACTGCATAAGTTCGCAATTAGTAAGTTGCTTTTTTTCAATAATTATTTCTCTATATTTAAAGACGTGGATATCTGCAAAATAGCAGTGGAAAAAAAACATTAAATGGCTAGGCTGGATTGATTGTAAAAGAATCAATAGGATTTGCACGATTGAAAGAAAACCCTTCCATAAGTAAGAGATTCAATAACACTTCGATTCTCAATCACATTCGTATTCATCATGTCAGCAAAATGAGGAGTCGTGATGTAAAAAAGACCGAGAAAGATTACGATCATCACCACAGCTATCACTGCACACTTACGGGGGGAAATGCTCTTCGCGCGAACTTGAAGACATCGATGTGCTCTCGGGAACAATGCTCAACATCGCACGAGTAGACATCAATGTCAATGATGCATCGGGAAATATCGTACACATCTCAGTAAATCACAATTTCTGATGCTTCGAGAAGCTGCCAAACATCGGATCGACGATTATTGCATAGAATTGATATTTTCTGTTACATCGATTTATCGACCAGTCCTAATAGTCTTTTATATCCTTATCGAACTACTGTTTTAAACTTGCTGAAATAATTCTGCTGACCGCTAAAATGTCATCAGCAGGTCACAGTGGCGTAGTTATGGGAAGGGTTCGGGAGACAAAACCTCCTCCGAAATTAAATATGACTTGAATAATGAACTATTGTACGGTAACTGGGATGTAGATATAAAAAAGTTTTCATTATTCATTTTTTGTAATTTAAACGTTTAGAATATATGTATAGGCAGGTAGGTACTTTATTTACATCACACGATGGTCTATTCGTGACTCTCTGGGATACATCCCTGAGGATGATTTCGAAGACATGCCTTCACAATTTTGATCCTCTGCAGAGGGGATGGCTCCTCTGCTTCGGTAGCCTGGCTACCTGCGTGCGAAGTCAAGCTCTTTACGGTAGAACAGTTTAATGAGGGCCGATACTGCGCACCCTTTGTCCCTATGCTGGCTGATCAAAGTAGTTACTCACCCGCTTACTGACCGTAGCTAGTGATGCCTGACTTCTGTACTGTACTGGGAACCGTGTCTTTATGATCAGTCCATCCCTATATATATATATATTAGTAGGAAATCACCGATAACCCCCTCAAAGTTATATTAAAGCTACTCCACTGGCAGGCCATGCACTGAAGACCCGTGATTTAGATATTAAAAGTGTTCTTGCTCAGTTTAGGGCTTGTAAATCAGAAAAAAATCAGACTTTTATCATTAAAGTTCAGTTAATTGCACGTTCAGGCTTGAAATTCAATTTTCTGATCATTCAAATTTTTACGAGATATAGTCTATTATTTTTCTCTGATAATGATTTTTCTCCTTTTTTCTTAGTGCAAATAGTTTGATGAATGTTTCATACAAAGGTATAAGATCTGGGTCTGATGATACAATAAATTGTTGACTAATATTTTTACAAATGCTTGTGTGAAATTATAGTTTAAAACTTCAAAGAACTTTTAAACATGAAAAAAAAACAGAATAAAAATATTTATTGACTTAAAAGTGACCGTCTAACTAAACTGGAGACTAAAATAGAAAGATATTTGTTTTAAATGTGACTCTCTTACTTCGCTTTAACCTGAACATTTTAGTTTTATTTATTTTAATATTTTTCAAATTTAAACATTTATGTATTTTGCTTCTTTATTTTTATTGGGTCTTTTATTTTGTTTATGTATTTATTTAATGTATTAGTATCTGTTTTAAGTGTTTTGAAATACCATTTAAAGCCTACTATATTTGTCCAAATTTAAGTAATATACATTGTCTTCGCAATATGCAAGTTAGAATGAAGCATATATATATATATATATATATATATAATCTAAGATTCTATGTAAAATCTTAATTATCAGGTGATACTATACAGCTTTATTGTTTTTATGTGACTGAAACCGGTTTGCATTTGTTTACGTTAGTGTATCAATTGGTTAAATTAGAGGATA